>NC_056728.1:1943254080-1943346580 GCF_019279795.1 Protopterus annectens
TCATTAAAGTGCAGTGTTTCCAGGAAACTAGAAAGAGGAAGAAAAGGCAGCAGGTTGTGAAGTGATATCATTTTGAATGTGGGCCCTATCTCCAGCAAGTTTAGATAAGAAAAGTTCCAGAACTGGTCTACAAGAATTTTCGTTCTTTGGTACTAGGAATATCCTTTTATAAAAACCATTCCTCACCCAGGAAGGAGGAGTTAGTTCTATCCATTTGATGAAGAACAGGTGGAAACAAGAGTCTGATTTGCAAGATGAGGAATGACCCCTGGAAAGGAGGAATTTCCTCCCACTGCCATCTGTAACCTTGATGAATGATTTTCAGAAACCATTTATCAGAAACAATCTGTTGCCATAGAGAAAAATGGAGATTCAGACAAGGGCCCAAGATGGGAGAGTATCACAAGATCTCTTGAATAGTCAGACTTACTGCGGTGTACTTGGTTTTGGGAAGTTTGAGAATTATTTTTAGAACCTCCTTGTCACTTATTCTTAAATGTCTGTTTACCCAAATTCCTCTGAAACTGTTTTTTCTGTTTTTTTGTGAAAATTGGATGAGGAGAAAGAAAATCTCTTGGGCAAATTGGAAAAAGAGAACTAAAAATATTAGATACTCACTGGATGAGCATGCTTCTTTCATTATGTTTTGATCACCACTGCAGCACAATGGAAAACACTAAATCTCTAAGCAAGGGAGAATTTAAAATATCATTTGTATCTCATCTGGAGGTCCTAAAAATGGAGCCAAGCAAGCCTCCCTAAAACAGTTTCAGTGGCCATTGCCCCGGAAGAAGTATTAACAGAGTCATACACACACTGCAAAGAATGAGTAGTGACCTGTGCAATAGAAGAAATTATGTTATTTAAAGCAAATTTTTTTCTTCACAAGAAGAAACTGTAGATAAAACATTGCTCAGTTCCACAATTTGTCAGACTACATTTTAACATATGAGTCTGACAATTTACAGTTCTGAAATTCAAAGTTCCAGAATTCACACTTTTTCCCCATACCTATCAGTAATTTTCCCATCCATATTAGAATGAGTAGCATTGGAATTAACTAAGTGCTTAGCAGCAGAGGAGTCAACTAAGGTTACAGCTGTTGGGTCAAGTTTGGGAATAATGTATAAAAATGTAAAAGCTGAGGACGTTTATACATCCTATCTGTCTTGTTAGGGACACCTGCCTTATTATCAGGAAAATTGCAAGCAGTAACACACACATATCCTCTAAAGCAGACCGGATAAGAGGAATGGGTGTAGGTTCTGAAAAATCCTTCTGTAACAACTCATAGTATTTTCTGAGGGACTGAGAAACCTCAGTGTTCTCCCACTGAAAGAAATGGGACATTCTAGCAATAGTCTCAGGGAAACAGAAACTCTCTCAGGGAGAATCAGAAAGTGAGCTCTCCTTTGTATCTGAATCAGAAATCTGAAAACAAAACCCTGAATCCATCCATGCATCTTCCTGCTCAGATTCGGAATCTTAAATTTCTTCAGGAAAGGATAGGAAACTATTCTACAGAATGATCAATAGCCTGAATCAAACCCTGAGCCAGTCCAATTAAATTACTCCTATCCAAATATTCAAGCAGAGGAGGAATAGACACATGCTTTGTTTTCTGTTTCTTTTTGACAGGAATAATGGGGCCAACCATGTTACTAACGGTAGCCATTCCTTCCCCAGGGATGGGCACAGCATTCTGACACTACAGGGGAAACCTTCCCTACTCCCTCTCCCAGAGATAGCTAGAGTGGCTTTCCCTGTGCCACTAAGGGGACCCCAGCAGCCACAAAGGATGTGGCTAACCCCCAGTCCATAGTGACTGTAGGTGCTACACCAGAGGGATCTGGGGCAAAAGATGAGTGGTCTGAGGTACAACTAATGGCCACAGCAGAGTCACCCACCTGCAGCTGAGGCAAATTTCTGCCTGCTGTGGTGGCAAATGTTCTTTTCTTACTTTTTGTGGCTAAATGAAGGATTAACCATGGGGCTGACAATATTTTCCATGGTCAATTAAAAAATGGTGCCACTATTCTAGGGAACACAAACAACTAATGCCAATAAAACTACCAGTCTACAAAAGTTTATTTTTTTTGGACAGAAAAAAAAACTCAGGAAAATGTACTTTTAACACTGTGGCAGCCCCACAAGCAATTCTCCCTAGGAAACATTTTTCAGTTAGTTAACACTACTTTTAAATTGACAGAAATGATGAGTGCTCCATTTAAAACCACATTGCAGTCCCGAGACAATCCAGTAAAACACAACACTCCTAGGTTTTAAATAACTTTCCTGAAGAGGAAAGTAATAAAACATCAGTAAAAGTTAAGAAAATGGAAGACCTTCGATCCTCTTAAGACGCAGAGGAGCATAATCTTCTGCGGCAGGACAGTTTTGAAGGGCTTCACATCCAGACTTGTCTTTTAGTCAGCTTAGCTCAAGCTGCTTGACAGGGAGAGTGGAAGGTGCCCTGAAGCTTTGAAAGCTGGTCAACTGTTATACCTTGGCAGGATATAGCCCATATAGCTAAGGCAGTAGGGATCAATAGTGCTTCTTGTAACAATATCCTACAACCCTTAAACAATTGCTATACTACCAGGGATTAGTGGTTCAGAAAATATTTTTTCAGCACATTCTTCATCTTGACTTTAACATTATACTAAAATAAAATAAATGTAATTTTCTTTTGAATAGTGGACTACTTATATTATCCACCCATTACCCCTTTTCCCCATTTTATGCACATGGGGTTGGGGTGTCACTTACAGTAAGTGGCTATACTTGTCATATTTCAGCTAAAATATGCAGAATAACTTGTCATGAAGCTTTTTTTAATATATCATAACTTTTAATTTTCACACAAAATATAAAATCCTTGTTATGCAAACCAAAAATCAGCTTTAAGTTTCAGTATATGTAGGGCATACATCTGTATCAGGTGCTGTGAATTGTACCAGCAAGTAATAGAAATGTGTCTGAGTCTGACCAGCTCAGTGCCCAGTGCTGTTGAAGAAGAACAGTTTTATAGTTTCCAGAATATCTCTTACACTCAAGGCCAGGCTTACTACCTCACCAATATGTACTTGTTTAATGTCACTCATCACACTATGCAAAAAACAGAATTTGGGTAACATTGCTAATAAATTGCCACAGAGCTTGGAGTGGGTTGTCAATAATTTGTATAAGTAACAGACTCTTCAAAAGCTTACACTTTTTTCTTTTTAATGTTTTTGATACCTTACCAACAGAAGTCACAGTGTAGCTCAGAGCTCCTTTTGTCATACAGGTGCATGCAATGGGTTTATATTATGTTATCAAAGATAATGGAATGGAATGCGCAAAACATCGAAACAGACACATATCAAAGCTTTTATTGTGGGGGGCTGTGGCCCCTACACCCCCCACTAAATACATATTCCAACTCTGAGATCGCATTGCATTGAGCAAAGGGTAAATATCCCAATCTTCACTGTACTGTGATCCCACAATGCAATCTTTGAAATGTGGCCGTTTCGAAGTACTGAGCCTTTGATTACCATTATATGGTGCCATGCTCCCTTCCTTCTCTTTGGGTTGCTAAAATGCTTCGTACAGTGGCCTAATGTGACATTATATTCAAAAGCTGCTTCAACTCACTAAATTCTGTTAGTGTCACATATATACCCTAAACTTTGTCAAATAAGGAAACAGTAAGGCCAGCAATGGCTAAATATGGAATAATGAAAACTGCAACATAATATGGTGGAAAGTACATGGTAAGACTTTCAGTGTGGCACATTTAAGCATATTTCTTCCACAAGGGAAATTGTGCTACTGGATTTCTTGACTGGAAGGTCCTGCAAGTCACAACTGTCAAGGTGAATGTCATAAAACCTGTGTCAAGATGAACCTTCCATTAAAACAGCATCAGTTTCAGCAATCAGAAATGGAGCAGGTTAGAGAATGTTGCTAAAATGAGGGTGGTAGTCCACCTGATGTGACACCTCGGAGGGGTAGTGACAGCTGATGTGACACCTTGGCTTTGTGCAGAAAATGGGACAGAAAGGGGTAGATGATTATGGAGATGAAGTAGACACATTTCATTGTCAAGAATATTTGCACTTTACACCAACATAAGTATACACACATGTACGAGCACACACACACACACAAATCTCTCTAAGGCACAGAGAAACTGATAGGTAGATAGATGAGATAGATAGATAGATAGATAGATAGATAGATAGATAGATAGATAGATAGATAGATAGATAGACAGATAGATAGATAGACTGACAAGAGAGTGACATTGCAAGTTTCTAATCCTGGCAGTCTGGAAGAGTTTATGTATCTTCTTTGCTTTATCTGTATTCACATGTTAGTGCAACGTGCTTGCTCAGAAAGACAATGAATAGGAGGCAACCATCATTATAATGTAAAAGGAAACTTCCTTTTTTCCTCTCTTTCCTTCTTGCATAGAACAAATTAGATCTGACTGGTGCTGTTCGGTTTTCAAAAATGCATTTGATGTGTAATTAATGACGCAACATAATAAAGGGTATTTACACAAGGACACAAACTGACTTGCCATTTTTATATAGATGACTATGGGTTTAAAAAACAATTCCTTCAGTTCATTTCATTCTAACAATTTCTTTCTATGGTGTAATATATAATTTTGAAAAAAAAGAAAAGAAAAACATTTCCTTATTATTAACTTTTCAAACTAAAACAATGCTTCTGGGATATTTCTATAAAATGACATTTTTTTGTCAGATTCTTACCCTGGCAGCTCAATGATTTGGTTTATAATACTTGTGATATGGTTATAATTAAAGTTTGTATTGTATATTGCAGTGAAGATGATGAAACACAAACCAAAAATGTAAAAAAAAAGGCAATGACAAGTCTTCATTCAAGGTCACTGACTGCCTAAAATATATTACAAAGAACATGGCTTAGACACTGTCTATTCATGTCACAAGATCTTATGACACCGTTTAATGTAAAGTGGACTTGACATAAGGAGAAAGCCATAGCTGAATTCAGCAAGGACAGTGGTGACTAGAATATCAATTTTCTCCATCATCATGCCTTACTGAGCATTTCACAGCAGGTAAGGAAAATGGAAGTAGCATGTGGCACAGAAACACAGAGAATGAAAACTGACTGCTAGTGATAACTTTATTTTACAGAAAGAGAAAAAAGGTGAGGTAGGCATAGGCAATGACTACTTAACTAGATAGATAGATAGACAGACAGAAAGACAGATAAACAAAAGCTCAACTAAACAAGTAATTATTGACACTGTAGAAGTTTAAAAAACTAAGAGGGATCTGACAGGAGAACTGATTTATAATAATACATTTTTTTCATATAACTTTGACATGGAGTATAAAATTCAGCAACCACTCATCTACTGTGCCTTAAACAAAGGAGGTATGTCTTGCTTACCACTACATTATCTTCAGTAATTGTATAACAGAAGCATACCTCTCAACTGTTCTGATTTTCACAAAATGCCCAGATTTTTGTGTAATATTTTTGGTCTGTTCCTCATAAAATTTGCAGTTTTCTGGCAAATCACTTTGGAATGAAATCACCAAATAATGACATAAGTTTGAGTTTTAGACTTCATATCCTTCAGAAAATGGTTAACACAAATCATTTTTTCTAGCAATTTTCTAAGTTTATATGAGCAATATTTAAAATGTGCCCCTATTTTTGGGACCAAGACGTTGAGAGGTATGAACAGAAGTACACACATATGTGTGTGTGTGTGTGTGTGTGTGTGTGTGTGTGTGTGTGTGTGTGTGTGTGTGTATATATATATATATATATATATATATATATATATATATAGATATATATATTTATTTAACTAAACAACTACCATGCACACAGATATACATAGGTATATATAGACAGACATATATATATATATATATATATATATATATATATATATATATATATATATATACATACAGATAGGAAGAAATAATGGATAGGTACAGAAGAACACAAACATGCATTCAGTCAAAGGAAGCATCTATGACTACAACATTAATAGATTTTACTAAGGCTGCTTGCACAAAAGCCTGTGCATGTAGGTGACATGAGATAGGGTCATACTCCACAGTACTGGAAAAGCAAGAGAGAACAGCCTCTGTCATCCAATGCTCACTATATTGGACAGTAAACTCCAACCTGCCACCAGGGATGATGTCATCAACTGGGGAGGGATTCCCTTAATTTAGTACCTCACAATGACAAGGCATTTAGTTGCATGAGAAACTTCTTTGCCCAAACAAGCAAATGAGATTCACTAATGTACTATGTTAATGAACCACATTACCTATTGTGCCCAAACTGCCCTAGAGTTTCTTGCAACCGCTGAGCCTGGAAGAAGTCCTTAGATGCAGCAGCAACTCCATTTGCATTTCAGACCTGGTGTTGCAGGCAGGCTTGCAGCATCATAGCAAGGATGGCACAGTGGCACTGTAGATAGCATTGTCGCCTCACAGCAAGAGGCTCCCTGGTTAATTTATTGGTTGGAGTACCTTCTGTGCAGACTCTACATGTCCTCCCTGTGTTTGCATGGGTTTCGTCCAGGTACTCCACATTCCAAAAACATGCAGTAAGCGGACTGGACTCTCTAAATTGGCCATAGTTGCAAGTGTGTGTGTGTGTGTGTGTGTGTGTGTGTGAGTGTGTGTGGTGTGGAAGAGCTACCATAGCAGTGCTAGTCACTGGTGATGTAAATCTTGGCCCTAGATGATTGTCACTGTTGAACTGACACTCCAAACCCATGTGCAAAAATGGGAAAAAGGAGTTGTGGATGGTTGGATGGATGAATATTGCAGGTGGGCTTCCTGCCTGCAATACCAGGTCCAATATTCTGGTTTACCTATACAGTCATAAGGCAATCTTGCACAGGAGGACATGAAAACCTGTTGGGCAGACTTGTGAATGCAGGTATAGAGGCCAGCATGACATCCATCCTATCAGGGAAGAGTAGCAGTGATGTGGGATCACTAGGCTACTAGGGAATGCAATTTATTTTTAGCACAACAATAAAATGAGCTCTCCACAGATGACTTTGTGAGTATGGTTCACACCACACACATGTGCAGTCCCAGACACAACCAGCTAATTCCCAAAACCTTTAGTACAGCTTCACCTATATGTGGATCTAGGTACAGCAGGCAATACCTGCAGTACTTAGTTCAACATACAGGTGGAGCTTCCACTTTCCTTGCCATGAGGCTCATTCCTTTCAGTGGTATTTACCACTGATTCAGCCTTGTACATTGGCATGCCACACTAAAGGTTAATACATGATTACTTTGTTGAGGCAAGCTTGATTCCCCTTTTGGAACTGGGTATAGGGCTCAGCCAGCCCTCTTTAATATATAGCGAATGTGGGTCTACTGCTCTACATCGAAAATACACTTCTTCGAAATAGAGCAGTAGACCCTACACTTCAGTGAAAGTCCACTTAAATGAAAGTGCACTTTCGCTGAAGCCTAGTTCCCCGGGCTACCCAAAAAAAAAAAAAACACTAAAACATGTTTTTGCAGGGGCTGTGTCCCCCCCACTACTTAAATATACCAACTCTGAGATCGCACTACAGCAGGGAAAAAGGAATATTCCCATTCTCCGCTGTAGTGTGACTGCCGAAGTCAATGTTCAAAGTTTCACTACTTCGAACAAGTGGACTCGGTGAAGTGGGTTCGGAGTAGTGAAACTTCGAATATATTGACGGATCCTGGCGAATGCATACTGGCAAAGCTATATCTTTTGGATTCCTTACATTGAGTAGTTGCTTAATTTGATATGTTACTTCTTGTCAAAGTTGTTTTTGAATCTAGTCCATAAACAGCTGTTAAAGAAAGTTTATAATGCTGCTTCTTCTTTGGTTCAAACTGGACCTATGAAGTTACTATTATTGTGTAAAGCTACTCAGTGTCTGTAGGATTATCTGTATCATACAATGAAACTGAGGTCATGGGTTAGCTTGACATTAATATGACACAGATGGCAGTCTGTAGCAGGTCCCTTCTACACAATGAACTAGTGCCTGTGCTACTTTTACACCTTAACAGAATACTGTTCTCACTAGTTGCAAACAACTATATATTAGCAAGGAAGTTCAGGTTCTGAGACTTTTTCACTTGTTTCCCTGTATATATCCCCAAGCAATATCAGCAGTTTGCCTACAAACACTTCTCAGTTGTTTGCTCCTGTTTTTTTAAACTGAAGGTACTCACACTGAGGGATGGCTGTACTCTATGAAGACATTCTCTATCTGCACTTTCACTTCTGTTTTCTAGTCACTGGGAAAAAGGATTTACTCTGCTTAATATCACTTTTGACACTGCTAGTCTTAGTCTTCTGAACGTGCAGATCCAGTGGGCAAGATATAGGTGGCTAGTAACTCAGAGTGGCAAATATTACTCTTGCTGTGTAATATTTTGCTGCTGACTGTGAGTGCTGGTGGTAGTGTCCTGACAAGTGCATTGTGTACCTGGTTTTGCAAGATAACTCATTATAGTCTGTATTTTAAACATTTTACCTTGTTCTGTTTCATAATACCAAGAGGGACTATGACTGAGACTTTGCCCTTACTTCTGTATCTGGTGTGACATTTCCTTTTCTCCTTAAGGGTGCACCCTGAGTGACTGGTGATGACTACAGAATCGTTCTTGTTGTGAACGATTTTCCTGCTGCTTCTGCCTTTTGTGTACTAGTAGCGGTGTCGATCTGCCTGGGGGGCTGTGTACCTGGTTGTGCAGAACACACCATTCTTGTGTGAATTTTAAACATTTAAGCTAGTTCTGCTTCCTGTTACCAAGAGGGGCTCTCTAATGTGGGAGTTGTTCTTACTTTTGTATCTGGTTTGGCAACTCACCTTACACCCTGAGGGCAAACACATAAACACGCAGCCCATAGTGAATTGCTGCAAGCTGAGAGTGGCCTCACAGCTTGTGGTGATGTGTGTGACAGGTGTCACTGATGGTATGGATTGGGAGAAGGACAGAGACAAGTATGTAAAACTTTTTCTCCAAAATATTTGCCACCTGTTAAATGTGCTTATAATGCCTGGATGCATAATGGATTAAGGACCTTTAAATATCCATTTCAGAAGGGAACTGTACAACAAGTCATTAAGAACAGAACAGCAGTGATATGTTGTTAAGCATCAAGACATACTACATTAAAAATATTAGCAACTGGGGAATATACCTACTTTATATCCAGAGGTGAAAATGCATATGCTTATACTTAGATGATAACCCATACAAGTATAGAAAACATGTTTAGGAAACTAATTTCAGTACACATAAACTGGAAAAGTCCATTTAAGTGTAAAGAGAATGCAATCAGTGTATTTGACTTGTTAGTTATATACCCAAACGTGAGAAGCACAAATGAATTATGTTAATCAGAACTGGTAGGGAGGGTTTGTTTATAACAATGCAAGAATTGTGAGATACAAACAAGGACTGATCAATGCAAACAGATAGTGTAGGAAAATTTTAACAAAATGCCAAAGTAGATGAATGCATAACAGGTTAACCTAGATTATTTAAGTCTGAAATATGATAGTATTAAGTTTGGAGAAGCAATTGACAAATTAGACGCTGAGTAGAAAAAAAAAAGAAGTGTAGGAACCCCACTCCTCATTAGTACAGTTGGTAGACATGGCAAAAAATAGCCCCAGCAAAAGAGAAGACATGATGGCACAAATGACTATGAACATATTGAACTAGATACAGTAAATCACTTTGAAACAAACAATAATGTCTATAGTCAGGAGAATGCGCTGAAGTTATAAAACAAACAAATAAATAAAAATCTATATCTATCTATAGATAGATATAGATAAATATACATATATAACTGTGTGTGGGAACTTATTTCTAGAAGTGGATAATCTAGAAGAAATTAATAGCAAGACAGAGCTAGTAAACTCTGTTGTACAAAGGGCTGATAAAAATAATGTAAACGTAAACCAAACGCTGTTAGAATGCAACACCACTGAAAATAGTAGTTAGAAAAACTAGGAAAAAAGGACAAAAGTGTTAATAACTGGGGATTCATGCTGAAAATAAGATGGAGTGTTCTGCCAAAGGTCAATAGAGATTGTATAATAGTTGCTTATCTCAGACGGTATTCATCAAAAGATGAAATCAAAAAGCTAGTAAATATTTATAAACCATGATACAGAAGAAGTGATCATAGCAGGTCATGATGATGTTGGGAGAAACTCAAAGAATGTAGTTATCTTAGATATACAAGAAACATGACAGCTGTGTAAGGAAAGAGGAGTTACTATAATATTCACTGAACCTTCTGCAAGACACTCAGGTTGCATTATTTATGTATTATTTACCGGGAAAGTCTGATTGGGTCACAAGAGTCCATTTTCAGTGGAAGCCCAGGGAGAAAAGAAAATATATTTTTTTAAGAGAAATATTGTAAGGCATAGAGATATGCTAAAAATATGTTGAAAAGAGAAAAGTGAGAAAAAGCACAGTAAAACATTATATACCGTTCTGAAGAGTATCCTTTCAGCTATTCACAGTAGTAATAAGTAAATGTCATGTGTTTAGTTTAATTGTTGGTATAAAGGGGGAGCAAGATTATGATAAATTAGTATAAATAGACAGGGGGTGAGAGAAAGAGGTCATATAAAATAAAAGAGATGGTAGGATAACCAGATGAAGATGAAGATGAAGAATTGATGATGGGTAGAGAATCTGTACAGATAGAGGTAGATAAAAGTAGAAAAGTAGATGAGATTGATATACAGCCAGGGGTATAACATGATCAGAGCCATGAGTTTGATAGGTGGTCTTTCAGAATATGCTTGAAGGATGGATGGTAAGTTACAGTTCTAATAACCTGTGGAATTCAATTCCATTTTTCTCAACAGGGTAGCAGTAAAATATCCCAAAGGCAAGCAAAATAAATAGTGACCTGAGATTTGATAACAATGAATGACAACAGACATATATTCCACAAGGTAAACTTTATTTTAGAAAACACCCTTCATGAGGAAAACAAAATGCCAGGCTCAAAAATTACAAAACTGATCATATTCTTTAGAAATACCCCAAGTCTCTCAAATCATGCAAGCCAGTATTACAGTCTTCTACAGTAATGCAAGTCATTTGAACAAAAAAATTACTAGACCAGGAAAACACATTACTTGAGGAATATGTGGATGTTGGAATTGTAATAATAAGTAAAACCCACCAGTTAATATAGAAAGATATGTAGGGTACCATAATTCCAGATAGAGGATACCTGGGGGACTTTCATTGTGTGTTAGACAAAAAACACAATCTTCCTGGGGACTAGTGTCTCAGCAGCAGTTCTAGCTGTTAAGTGTCCTTACATCTCAATCCACCATCATGACAGTAGGCTTATGTAGGAGCCCAAACCTGAAACTATGGCAACAAGAGGACTTTACTATAGCACCCAAGACTATTATGTCAGGAAGTTATCTAGTAATGGTTACAGATCAGCATATGCCACAAGTAAGATGGTTAACTTAATTCTCCTTGTGATGTCTGTCTATATCCCACCAGACTACCACCAATTAAATGTGATTTCCGGACAATACTCCACTGGACTGCCAACAATAAATTTGACATCCCCTACTATTCTGAGTAACTAACTATGGAGTTTCAATCCTCACTACTGACTCCAGTATGAGATTGTCACTTAAACAGGAGAAATATTTCACAATTTTCCCCTACCAGAACAACAAGAACATGGTCTATTTTCTTGGGACTGGACGATATACCACTGCCCACCCCAAATGTATTTTCTTATTATACACTTCAGAGCAATGGGTCCCAGTTTAAGACCACTGATACACTCACATTCCATGTAAATTTAATTATCACACATCCAAACACTTCTGGGAATGCCTGACACAGATTTCCAGCTGTGTCACTTCACCACAATAATACAGTAATGCTGGCACCAATCAGAGTCTCTTCATGCCCTTCTAAAGGGGTTTCCAATTATGACTAAAGGTGACCAGGCCTTTGGGGTAACCTGGGAAGTATCAAACAGGTATAAACACTCTCTAATCTCTAAAGCAAAATACTGATTCCCAGCCACAATGTAAAGTAATGAAAAACATTTTGTAATAAGTAAAATGATTACAAGAATGTAAATCAATAGTTTTCAATAAACATCAGAATTCATTCACCAGAAATATAAAATTAAACTGTATGATATAAATCCATCATTACAGTAAAACTCTATCTGAATAACTAAACTTTCCTAATCTAACTAGATAATACTGTCCCTGATCTAATATAACACATAACAACAAGGCAAAGGCAGGCTTACAGTTTTTGGTGAGTTTTGTTTCCTTCGGGTATCACTGCACAGCACTGTAACTGACTTCAGCTCTTCACAAACTGCCCAGTACTTGATAAACTTGACTAACTGCTCAGCTTAACAGACTCAGTTGTCTCATTTTTAAAAATAACAGTCAGCTATTTGAAAAAGTTCTTTTACCAGTCAATCAGCTGTTCAAATAATCCCCTAACAACCAGGAATATTCTAATGACATCACCCACTGTTCAGCTGATTCTCCACAATTTGTACTTTAGAATCTCCCTCTCAAGCATGTGCAATTAGAAATGTATCAAAACACTGACAAATTCTTTAAACATTCTGTGTAAACAAGGAGATACAAAACATTTTAAAACGTATTTACATTTTCAGAATTAGGCATGCTGGCATACATAACAAGTTAATATGTGAATATGCACAACTCCCTGGCCAGACATGCTAGCACAGATGACAGTGTTTTCAATTTCTTCACACTCTTAAATAAAAGGATTCTAGGATAAAGCCAAATATACAGCTGCAATGACAAAAAGTTAACACAGTAAAAAAAAAATTCCCATGGTGGTATCACATACAAGTCTGTTTCACAGGCATATAAAAATAAATGAAGATAGCCACTAACAAGTATGAAAAATGATTGACTAAGCATAAATTACATAGTATTAGACTTCTTTAAGAATATTTGGTATTACAATGTAAATTAGTCTGGGTTTATTAAAAAAAATATATATATATATATATATATATATATATATATATATATACATACATATATATTATATAGATAGATATCTGCTATTTCAGGAAACAATAGATGAAGCAGAAGGATTTGCAATATATTTTGCCAAACAAAAGTCTGGATGCCTCAGAAAGGATGTGATTCTTGTAGACCTTAATCTGTCAACATTTCTGATTTTAATTTAACAAGAAATTAGTTGCAGAGTCCCTTGAGGATATTAAATTAGATAGCACAACATTCTTTGATTGAATACATGGCCATTGTCTAAAACAAATTAGAATTTATATACCATGTAGCATCACACGTGTCTTTCATAAATTCCCAGAAAGTGGGTATGTTCTGGAAATCTTTTTTTTTTCCTCATATTTTTTTTTATTGATTTTCAATAGTATTTTCTCCTGGGGCCTCCACTGAAAATGGACATGTATCCAGTTGGACTAGCCCGGTCAACAAATGTAAAATAAATAAAAATAAATAAATAAATACAATTTTTTAAAAAGAAAAAACAATGTAATATCAAATTTTAACAAAAACTATATACAAGGTCCAAAATAGATACCAAATCTTCAATAACATTACATTTTATCTAATAGTTTTTAAGCTTTATCCAGATAATTTGTTTATGAGTCATGTTTGAGGAGTGTAACATAGCTGTTTGTAATTCCCTACTACAAATAATCTTAGTAAAAGATATACATTCCTTGAATGAGATGTTATTTTTACATTTTCAATTTCTAGTAATAGTTTTTCTTGCTATAGCAAGTAGAGTCCAAAGGAGGTTCATTTGATTCAGTGGGACATACCTTGGCATTGGTGCATTAAAAAGTATCATAGAATCAGAGATCTCACATCTGTCTGACCACAAAGCTTTAATAAAATTTTTAAACTCCATTACAGTAAAACACTATCTGAATAACTAAACTTTCCTAATCTAACTAGATAATACTGTCCCTGATCTAATCAAACACATAACAACAAGGCAAAGGCAGACTTACAGTTTTTGGTGAAAATGTGGTTATTGTTCTGCATTCTAAAAACATATGTGCCCAGTCGGCATCTATTAGCTCCTCGCATCTCCAACATCTATTAAAATCTTTCTTGCTTATTCTAGAGGCTTTTTTGGTGTAATAAAACTTCTATGAATGAATGTCCATGTAAACATTTTCCAATATGTGGAAATAGAAGTATGGTAAACAGATCTGAGAATTAAAGTTTTATCATTTATATCATTTATTTGGGAGTTATTTGAATTGTTGATATATTTCCATAATTTGTCGTCTAATATTATTAGATCTGATCTAAGAATGTTGTAAAATCTTGACAATGAGATACCATTATTATAGCCTATATTGGTAAAGTCAAAGAGGATGGATAATTTTTTGGGGAGATCTGTTATAGCAGGAAAATGATGTCTTTTAAATTCCATTAAAATAAATTTTCTGAAGATTTGAATATTTAACCAGTTATTTTGTTAGATATTATACCTGGCTAAAAGGTAGGCAGTATCATGAATATTATTAGTTCCTAAAAACAGATGCCAGAATAATAACCCATTTTCTTCCATAGTTTTTATTTTCATCATGTTAAAGGAATCAAAGCATCCCTTGGTTAAGATTATTGGAAACATTAGAATGGACAAATTGTTGTTCGAAAGATTCTTATTCATTACTTTTTTTACATTTTGCAAGATATATTTAATTATAGGAATAAGATGTGATTTTTCCTACTCATTGTTGAAGAAGAATTCTTTAATAACTATAAATAGCTTAATATTTTCAGAACAATATATGTTTTTGAAAAACTTGTCAAATTTAGTTAATAGTATTGTTTTGTGTAAATTTTTCCAATTTGAATGGTATTTTGGACTTAACCACAGACTTGTTATATTAAGAATAATGGCATCAGCATAAAGCTCAAAATTTGGAAAAGCAATCCCTCCTTCAATCCAGTTTTTATAGTGCCAATCATATTTAATCCTTGTTTTTTGAGGATACCATAGGAATTTAATTAATATAGTGTTTATGTGTTTAAGTTTTTTTCTAGAAGGAGGAGCCAATAGTGTTTGAAGATAAAAAAGAATTTTTGGTAATACACTCATTTTTATCAGAGATCTTTCTTCTATAGTAAAGAACATTTTCTTCCATCTATTAATGTATTCTGTGATTTTATTTAATAACATTTTATAATTTATATTTATAGTGCCTTTCCATTTAGATAGAATATGAACCCCTAGAAATTTCAATTTATCATAGGTCCAGTTAAAGTTATTGTAATTAGATAGAGTGTTATTCAATTTTTTATTGATGAGAATAGTTTCTGTTTTGTTTTGGTTAAATCTAATGTTTGAGATTTCCTCAAAAAGTTTTAATGATCTGATAATGTGGTCAATAGATGAATCAATATTTCCTATAGTTAATAAGATATCATCTGCAAAGAGTAACATTTTAGAAGAATAGTTCTCATTAACATCAAAACTTTTTATGTTTATATTGTTTCTTATAAAATTAGCAAATGGTTATATTGCTAATGCAAATAGTAGTGGGGATAAAGGGCAACCTTGTCTAGTGCCTTTTAGAATTTGAAGTGGGCCAGATAAAAAAGCACCAATTTTAATATACGCTATAGAACCTTCATATAATTTTTTTAACAAGTTTAAGATTTCTGAGGAGAAATTATATTCTTTTAATACCATAAATAAGTATGTCCGGTTAATAGAATCAAATGCCTTATCAAGATCTAGACTGAGTGATAATTCATTTTTTATTTGAAAAATCTATTAAAGTTAAAAGTCTAATAGTATTATCCTGAACTTTTCTGTTCAGTATAAAACCTGTTTGATCATTGTTTATTAAAGTCGGCATCATTTGATTTAATCTGTTTGCTAAAATAGACATAAATATTTTATAATCTATATTTAATAGGGAAATAGGATGATATGATGAAACAAATTTGGAGTCCTTATCTTGTTTTAGAATGGGAGAAATTAGCAAATATTTCCAAGAAGGACAAAGTTTGTCACTTATTCGAAATTCCTCAAGTGCCTTCATTAATATCTTCAAAGCGGAATCAGGGAAAATTTTATATAATTCACCTGTTATGCCATCAAGACCAGGGGCTTTATTATTTTTAAGATTTTGTATTCTTTCTTTAACTTCTGTTAATGATATTGATTTAAGTAATATATTATTTTGTTCTTTAGAACATTTATTATTTATATTGTTTTTTAGAAATTCTATTTTTGAACTATTATTAGTAAAGTTTAAGTTTGCTTTATTCATTATTTCATGATATGAACGAAAAATCTCTAAAATATCTTTTAGATCTGAAGAAGGTTTTGAATTGTGTTTAGATGTGTCTAATATTTCAATTATGTGTTTACTCTTGTGAAAACTTTTCGTTTTGGCTGCTAATATATGCATATGTTTTGGATTAGATGAATAAGATTGTAATTTTAACCTCTCTAAATTAATTGCTACTTTATGACTAAGAATTTCTAAATATTCGAGATTTAGTTGTTTTAATTCCAGATTCGAGCCCAATTCTTTGGGGTGTAAGTTCTTTTTTAAAGTGTCAATTTTCAATTGTAGATTTAATAATTCTTTGTCCCATTCTTTCCTTTTATGTAAATACCAGGTTTTTATTTTCCCATATATATAAGATTTTAAAGAGTCCCAAATAAACACTATATTTGTGTTATTATTATTATTAAGTTTAATATAATAGTTTACTTCCTTTATAAACCATTCTTTTAATCCTTTTATCTTAATAATATAGGCTGGTAGTCTCTGCCAATGAATAAAATCATTTGGTTTAATTTTAATTTTAAATAGTATGGCATTGTGGTCTGACAGAGGGCATGATGTAATCACTACATCTTGAGTCTTAGATAATAGGCTGTCAGATATAAACACTTTATCAATAGTCGTCTGTGTACCATATCTATAAGAAAAGTGAGCAAAATTGAGAGACCTCTGCTGTTTGATCATATATATGTCTTTTAGGTTATGAAATGAGACAAAATCTATCATTTTTTTTGGCTGATGCAGGTATCTTAATATTGCTGACATTAGTGGTATCTTTAGATGATAGAATACAATTAAAATCACCTGCCAAAATGAAATCTCCTTTAGAATTTGCTGTTATTATTTCCAAATATTTGTTTGCAGATTTAGCACCAATACCAGGTAGCCAGTACATATTTGCTAAAGTAAAATATTTCTTATTCAATTCCAATACTACTGACACAACATACCATTTTTATCAGATAAACTGTTAATTATTTTAGGCATTGGTAATGTATTTTTCCACAAAATCATGGTTACTCTTCTCTTTGTTTGGAAATGAGATTCTGTTAGAATACTATAACCTTTAAAAAACATTTTTTTCTAGATCTTTCTGAATAATGTGCATTTCTTGCAAAAATCTAATGTCAGCTTTATTAGATGCTAGGTATTTGAGTAACCTTCCTCTTTTAGTAGGGTTATTAAGACCATTTGTATTAAGAAGCAGACATTTAAACCCAGACATTGATTACTTTAAAATTTTGATGGATAAATACTATTCTGGACTTAATTAACAAGTAATGTTTAGAGAAGATGAAAATATAATTATATACAAAACTAACCATGGAACATCTAGTTCCTGGATTCTTGAAGAAGTCATCAATACCACCCTCTATCATCCTTAGTGCTCAAGACTATCGTTCTCTAATGCTACTACCTAATATTTTATTGAATCAACAAACTACAACCTATTAATTCTCCTGGATGTATAGGTATTACTATGTAGGAGATATTGTGGAAAAACATCTATTATCATAAATAATGTAATTTTCAAATGTTTTAAGAACAGTGTCTTTAAACTTGTATCATGGCATAGTATATCATATTCATTTATGTCTATTCTATACTAATACATATCTTAATTTAGTATACATTAGATCAAAACCTACTTAACCAGGAATTCAGTAAAGAAGTTTATGTATAAAAATAAGAAAATCTATCATGTAACAAAACATTCCAGTATGAACTTGTCTGTGAAATCACAGCAGTGCTAATATTTACTATAAAATCAGCATATTAATATATAGCCTATAGGCTTATTTTCCTTTTATATAAGATATAAAATTACCATTTTTTTCCTTTTTTTTTCCTTCTTCCCCCTAAGAAAAAAAAACATATCTGATTAATCTTAAATCATTTCTTAAGGTATTAAAGATATTTAAAATAAAGAGGTACTAATGAGAATTTTTTATATGAGAAGACAATATTTTAGTTGCACAAATATCTATGCAGGTATATAGATCTGTGTAATCATCAAAAACATTAGCTTTTCTTTCCACAGATGTGAGTCTAAAGAAACTATGTAGTGTAGCTTGATTTTGATAAAAATATCATATAATGAAGTCACAGCTTTTAATCTTCAAAGACCCTTCAGTTTTAGAGGTTATAGTAATAATGTGTTCCCTTAAGTTGTCCTTTTTAACAAAATACATTAACAAATTTTACCAATATTTTTTCAGTTAGAGTGGTAGTGGTTAACATGCAATATATCTTTTGGTAGAAAATGTAGTCTACAGACAGTAAAACATTCAATATTTTATGAATATTAGTGAAAATGTCAGATTGTAGTATGCACTTATGTAGCTGGAGGTGGATTAAGTAGATCCCAATTTCACCATTCACTATAAATCCAACATAATGCAAACTATTAATTAGAAAAGCAGTTAAAAAGTAAAGGCTGCCTTTGGAAATAACAGCCGTCCTCATGTCCTGATGAAAGTAGTAACTATAAGTCAAGAGTAGCCATCCCCACTCTGCACCACCCCCCTAACAGTCTTCTACTACTATCACTGACTAGTGAGGCAAAAGCATCACTTCAGTAACAACTAAGATCGTTCTCTAAGCAGAACTGTCTCCTTTTCTTTGTATCCAGAATTTTGCCTGCCCCAATATATTATTTCACCCTTTTATAACAGAATTTTTATTTATTGAAATGGTCTGTCTGCAGCTTTGGCTTCCCCATTCCAGCAGTATTGCCATCAACCAACAACTCATATAATCAATAAGATTGGGGACGAAGATATCAAGATGAAAGCATAGAAAATACATAGCTGTCCCAAAATCTACTTTAAAAATAATAAAAACAGATTAACCCCCAATAGATAATGTATTTTAGTGACTTTATAACCACTGCATATGCCACTTTCTGCTCTGCTAACTAAAAAGGATCAGATGACCTAGTCTATGTTTTCATTGTATCTGTTAGCTACAGCTGCCAACTAATGATCAAGTGTAAACTACTTTGTAAAACATGTCATCAGAAAGCTTATTATGAAGGGAACAACATAGGCATCAACATTGGTTTAGTAAAAAGGACATTTATATATGTCTATGTTTTTTATATATTTTTCTTTATCGCTCTTGGTATGCGATACAGCATTCAGTTGTTCCGTTTTCTTTCTTTTTTCATGTGAAGATTTCTGGTAACGTGAATACGTAACCAAAGTTCATATGACAAAAGAGACTTCGAGAGAGTACATGCATAAGTTTCTTGTATTACAAAGAAGATCTCTCCAAGAAGTCTTGAGGCAACAGCCTTCTTTATTTTTTTCTTTCCTTCTCCTTTAACATTTGAATTTTGGCAGTTAGAAGCTCGCACTAGGGAATCTGCAGCAAGCTATGATAACTGTTCACGAGATACTCTTGATGTGCATTTTGTGAGAGAAAAGAAAAACAGAATATGTTACTCAAAAGCATATATATGAAGTACAATAAAAAAAAAAAAAACTTTGCCCCGTTTTATATAGATATAAAATTCTCTGTAACTATCAATTTTACTGGCCAATGTATCCGATATCAAGCACACAAACCCTCCTGTCCCTGCAACACACACTCCACCAGCTTTCATCAGAAAATATCTCTCCTTTTCCCTCTCTGTCAGCAGATGGGCCCACAAACCACATTTAGTAAAGACACAAACTTCTCAAGTGTATGAGAATGTATTTTTACATGTCATGATGGATTCTAAGAAAGAAAACGATCTTCTCTATTATGATAAAGAACAATTTCCAATACCTTTTAAACTATTTAGAACAAGTCACGTTAAATTATATCCGTTAGATCTAAAAGGATGCAAGCATAACATGACATTTAACAGGAGAGAAAGCTCACTGAGGCAAAAAAAACGTGGCTACACTTTCATTTAATTGCATTGAGATGGGGAGCTTTCATTTCACTTATCGGAGCGATCTATATCATCGGAATCTAATACACATACACATATAGTATCTGGTATTAAGGGGGGTTCTTGTTTTAACCAATATTTCTATGGTATTGCTACATTTCCCCTATGTAGTTGTCAACTAATAATACACTCTGTCAAGGGAAGATTTAGAATTTTAACATCTATGTTTAACATTCTAGCGTATTTATGTTAAAGACTTTTAAATAGCAAATAAATTAAAAAATAAATAAATAAATAAGCATACTTAATAAATATTAAATGATTTTTACCTTAACATGTATGTTTTTCCCAGAAGTAGGTGATTTATAGCACGGACATTTTGGGATTTGAAGGGATTGTGGAAGAGCTTCATTTGTATTATTTACCCTTAAGCTTCTTGCTTGTTTTATCAATCGATACCATTTTTCCATTTGTTGCCTGCCTTTTTAAACTAGGTAATGAGATGTCCATATCTTCAGTATTTTCCAAAATCTTATTCTTTTTCACATATTCAGAGGCGTCATCAAGATTATTAATTTTTTTTATTCCTTCAGATAGATGTATTTTAATTCTGGCAGGAAAAATAATTTGTGCTTTAATTTCAGCTTTCTTCAGATTTTTTATGAGAGGAATGCAGGCTTTTCTTTTAGTTATTATAGTAGAGGTATAGTCATTGTCAAATCTTATGTTTTGACCATTAATTTGTATAGGATTACCTGCCCACGCTGTTCTCAGGATTAAGTCCTTGTCTTGAGATGATAAAAATTTTGCAATAATGGATCTTGAAGCATTTGGATTTTTGACACAGACATATTTGACAATGACCTGTTAGCTCTCTCTATCCCAAAAGAGAGAGATTCAGGTAGGTTTAGTGTCTTAGGCAATCAGTCATTCAAGAACTGTATTGTGTTATTTCCTTCCATTTTTTCAGGTATGCCGTATATTCTAATATTATTTCTTCATGACCTTGATTCTAGGTCATCCACTTTATCTGAAAGTGCGGTGTTTTGCTTTAGTAAGAAGTCAATCTGGTTATCATTTTCATGTTGCCTTCCATCTATTTCATTAAGAGATTCTTCAATTTCTGTTATCTGGTCTGTGTGTCTTGTAATTATCTCCGTGAATTCTTCAATCTGCTTTCTATTTTCTTTCTTCATGTTGTCCATGATTTTTTCTAAATTGTCCATTTTCATGGAAAGATCTTGAATACTAGATATTATTGTTTGTAATTCTTTCTTCATGGAAGTTTCCTGGAGAGAGGCTTTTGAATGATTCATGGCTGAGAGAGTCTGTTATATTCAGCTGCTGTACTTCTGACAGGATGTTATTCACTTTCTATTCACCAAAATTGAAATATTTGTAGAAAAAAATAATCCACTGTATCTAAATATATAGGTGAAAGAAAACTTAGATGTTTTTAAAATAATATTAAGAAAATTTCCTGTCAGATAAATTTCTATTAAGCAGAGCATCAAAAAAGTGCTGTTATCTCTCTGACATCTTGGCCACGCCCCCTGTTCTGGAAATCTTGAAGAAGGCAGCATTATGCTGATATGTAAGGGAGACAATGCTATAGACCAAGAAAACTTAAAATGCGTAATAGTTGAACTATTCAAAAGGATACTCCTGATTCTGTTTTTCCATGTGAGACAGATGACAGGGACATTCTATATAGATTTGCACAGGTAGAATATGTGAAATCAACTCAGTGAACTTTTATAGGTCTGTAGTAGATGTAGTTGAATTACGAAATAGCAACTTATATATCTTGATGTAGCAAAAGCTGCTTATTCAGTTCCCCATGACGCAATTTTCCACGTGATGAAAATTTGGTGTATAAATGAAGGTAGTGTTACCTGGCTCCAACAGTTGTTTACATGGTAGGAAATCATGTTTAAATCAGTTTCTGTGTGTCCTGTTTTTTTCTGAATGATCACATTCCTCAAGGATCTGTTTTAGGACCAGTACTATCTAATATATTTTTGACAGCAATGTCAGTTTCAGAAATTTATGGACACAGAAGTTTCTTAGATGATGCTAATATAGGTACAATGGTGATGTTAATACGTGATCAGAAAATGTTACAAAAAATACATAGATATGCTACATACATAGGCAGAGTCTAGTGGCACCTGATTAATAACAGCAAATGTTAGCAAAAGCAATAGGATCATAGGAGATTACTAGGCTACCGACCTGGAGGTCATTTTAAGCCTAGCCATTTCATTCTGATGTAATACCATAGAAATGCTAATCAGTACCCAAGATTGCATGTAGTGATGACTGCATATGTTCAGGATGGTTATGGGCTCTATCCCCAAAAAGATTTTATGGTGCCCCATCCACTTATCTAGGTTTCTCTTGAACAGTGTCATAGAAGAGATCTGTTTCACATGAATTGGTAGCCTGTTCCAAAGATGAGGCAGTTGTTGGGAGATAAATGTGTCCCTCCAGCATGTTCTGTTTAAGAACCAGGCCATATTTAGATCCCTGGAATGAGTAGCCCTAGTGCCAGTTGATTTACTGATATGCAGCAAGTTCATTAGGTTTGGGTCTTGACTTGCTTTGTAGGCCAGGCATAGGTCTCCCCTAAGAAGTCTATACAATACAGAGTATAGTGACAGGAACTTTAGCTGGTCTGTGTAAGGCAAATGCTGGAGGCCCTTAATCATCTTTGTTAGAAACCTCTGAGGTCTTTGTAATTGCTGCAAGTGCTTAGTATGGTACATGCCAGATGGGGTGTTATACTCAATTATGGGCCAGATAAGTGCAGAGTATGGGGGGGGCATTATAACTTCTTTTCCTCTTGAGATGATGAGATGATGGCTTTACTAATCAAGTGTGCAATGTAGAAAGCTTTCCTTACTACAGTAGTCACATGGTGCTCGAAGTTAAGGTCACAGTCAACTTGTGATCCTAGGTCACTTACCACTTGATAGGTACTTAGGGTATTGTTAATTTGATAGTATGAGGGGATATTGTTTGTGTTGAAGGGAATGACGATGCATTTCTTTGCATTCAGTTTGAGAGCATGACTAATATACCAGTCATTGGTCTGTGTGAGACCTTCCTGGAGTATGCTGACATAATATGGGGATTCAATGAGTGCACCTAGTTTGAAATCATCTGCAAACTTGATCAGCCACTACCCCTTAGTTTTAACCTGATCTTCTGAGAAGTATATACCTAGCAGTAGGGTACCCAGCACTGACCCCTGTGGCACCCCACTGACAAAAGGCCTGCTGGTTAATTTGGAGTCACCCATTTTGATAGTCTGTGTCCTGTTTGTGAGCCAGTTGGCAATCCATCTTACAATGAAGGGGTTTACATTGAGTTGGCTAAGTTTATCAGTAATGCCTGAATGTGGGATTGTGTTAAGCTTTTGCTAGGCTGAGGTATGCTGTGTGCACAGATGTGCCCTTGTCAATGCCCTTTATCACATATTCAAAGAAACCTGCCAGATTTAACAGACAGTATCTGCCCTTCATTGATCCGAACTGAGTAGGATCCAAGGTTTGGAGGTCACCTATGTCTTTATTTATGAGGTCTGTAATGACATATTCCATGGCCTTTCAGATGAGGCTGGTCAGGCTTGTGGGTATGTAATTTCCCAGGTCTGTTGCTAGCCCACCTTTGAGGAGAGGAATAACTGTTGCTGTTTTCCATTCTGCAGGAACAAAGCCTGTGGTTAGGTTATGGTTAAATAGGGTACTTAGTGGTGATGCTAGTTCATATTTTAGCCTGCTTAGAAGACGGCCTGGCATGTCCTCTGGTCCCATAGGGGCTGTGTATTTTGCCTTGGACAAGGCTTTGAGGACCTACTATTCAGGCATGTAGGGTGGGGGTGTTGGGGGAAGGTTTGTTGAAAGTTAGGAGGGGATAAGGGAGTGAAATTTTTGCCAGACCTATCTGCTAGAAGGTTTACTATCTCTGTGGGGTCAGTATGTGAACTACCATTGGCCACTAGTTCTGCACATGCTTAAGTCCGACCCTTTAGGTTATGCATGTAGCTGTAAAAGGCATTATGGTTATCCTTCACTGTACTTGCTAAATTTCTCTCAAAAGACCCCTTGGAGGATTTGACACATTGTCTTATTTGCCTGTTGAGGCTAAGGAGAGTGCTTTTCCATTGTTTGGGTTGGGAGGGTGGTTAAGGTGTTTGCCTTACAAACACAGGGTGCAGGGTTTGAGTCTCACAAGGGATAATTGGCTAGGCTTAAAATGGCTCGCAAGGGCAGTTAGCTTAGTACTAATCAATGAATCTATGAATAAATGGTAGCAGTATGAAAAGTGTAAAGGAATATAAGAACCTGGCTATACTACTGGGCAGAACATTATAACTTGAGACAAATGTTAATGAAAATGCTTCCTAATGGCCATTTTAAGAACAGTTTCATCAAAGAGTGAAATAGTACTGATCCCTCTGTACTTAACAATGGTAAGGCCAGTTATTACCGTTTCAGTTTTTACATTTACTCTTTAATTGAAGTTGATAAACCAGGAAGAGTTTAAGACACCATCGAAAGAAGATACTGTCATTAACAAATAAGTGTTACACAGAAAGGCTGACCATATTATGCATACAGTTCAGAATCAGTATCATTGCCAGTACTACTTGGCTAATTCAGGTCTTCCAACTAGTGCAATGGTGATAATCTCGGATTCAGAGACAAAGTAAAGCTACATTGAGAAACACCTCATTAGCAGCTTATTACTAAGCCTCTGATTCAGTCAGCACTATCAAAATTAACTAAGTGTTCCCCCTACCACTCCATGCATTGCAGTTGCACAGGTACCTATCAACACACACACAAACACACAGACACACACACACACACACACACACACACACACACACACACACACACACACACACACACACACACACACACACACATGCACACACACACTCACATGCACACAACAAATTGTGTGCACATTTTACTCAGCCTACTGTTATAGCTATTCCACAGGCTCCACAATCCTAGCCACTCATTTTAATTACTATGATCACGTTCTTGCAGCCCTCTCAAAAACTAAGAATGCTTCATCCATGGCCCTGATAAAATAATGGGTTGCCTAATTATCATTGCCAAATATGGCCTTGCCTTTCTGAATATAACCTCTTTAATCTAATCCTCTCCACTGGTTATATTTGTGTAGCCTGCAAAAACAGCCATTGCAATGCCATTACACAAGGGTGGCCCAACCACAGACACTGGTAACTACAGTCACATTAGCATACCTCTCAACCTCATAGAGCAAGAAATCTGGACAAAGCCATACATAATGGGTGGGGGGAAGAACAGAGGACCATAAATAGGGTCACTTTTTAAATATTACTATTACAGACTTAGAAAGTCAATAGAATAATATGTTTCGCATTAGTATGAATTTTCTGTAGGGTGTGAAGTCTGAAATTCAAATGTCTGTCATTGTTTTCTGACTTCAATTCACAATGACTTGCCAATTATCTGCCATAAAACCACAATTGTATTAGAAACAGTCCAAAATATGAGGCACAAATCTGGATATTTTGTGAAAATCTGTACAGTTGAGAGGTATGCACATTAGTCTATCCTCATATGTAAAGCTACAGAGCACATTACCTCAGACCTCATTAATCTGGATATTGAAAATCTCTTAAGCTTGGACCTTTATCAATTTGGCTTTGTCAAAAGAAGGTCCTGACTTATTTGAAAAAGTAACCAAAGCAGTTGATAGGGGTTATGCAATGCATACAGCATATCTATACCTGGCAAAGGCATTTGACACTATTCCCCATGAAGACATTACTGAAAGAGTTGAAAATCTGAATATAAATCCTTATATTGTGCATTTAATAGTTCCCCTACTAATAATGGCTATGGCCAGCATTCCTGCTGTAGGGGGTTGCCAGGTATGTTAGCCATAGCTGTCAAGCTGTGAGATATGAATGTCAACAAAACAGTTACCTAGAGTACATCAGGGACAGTCAGGAACACCTTTACAATGTCTGAAATATTCCTATGTGACATTTTCAGACTGAGAAGAGCTGAATGACAGTACATGTGATATGACAGCTGTGTCCACCCTTACATACTGACAATATGTGTAACTCAAATCCAGTAGCTTTCATACAGGAGCCGACCATTGTAGGAGGGAGTGAGGGGGCTAGAACTATGATTTCACTCAGAGCTGACACAGTTGAGAGGCATGCCTGTAATTGTTGGACAGCAGAGTATCACCAACATGTCACTTCCAGAGATGCACTACAGGCCTACTGCTGCAATCCCCATTCCCCATAACTGCATCCTCCCATCTGCATCCCATTATATGGGGACATGTATGACATACCTGGTACAGTGAGGTAATCCATGTGTGAACAATTCCTCTTTTGCAAGCTCGTACTCTGTCTTGGTAAAGTAACTTACAGAGATGTTTCCCATAGGGAATTTCTTGACTTTTGTAGGTCATGCTCATTAACAGGTAATTGCCTGTGCACCAATTCATTGCTCAGACTTGCTAATTGCATCTAATACAGCTGGGTTGCACTTTCATTAGCCAATGACATGACACCACAGTGCAACATTTAAGGTTTTCATGTAGGCTTTGGCCCCTTTCTGAGTCTCTAAAATGGACATTAGTGAGGTATGGAGACTACATCATTGCAAAGGATAAGTACAATTATAGTCCACTGGTGAGATTTTTGAGGTATGTCCACAGTTTTGTATGCTATGTTTGGCTATTGCCAAATGACATTGTGATTATCTGTCAGTTCAGTATTAAAAATTGTAGGTGGAGGTCAATAATGGGTAAGAGATGTGAGTATCAGACGTCATATCCATCAGAATATGCATGCTGCTTCAATAGCTGCTAGTCTATCAGCTCACTATGTTTGGAGGGGCAAAATGTGAAACATGTCCCTGTCGATAGACCTTTGCCCCCCCACACTTTATGTATGGGTGTTGTCTAGATCCCTTGTTGTGGGGGGGTGGGGTATGGTAGGTCTGTAGCAGGTAGCTTAACATACGGCTCCTCCATATGTTGCAGACTGCAGCTGCTGCTGCAGCCTAGGACACATAGGGGGTAGTGTAAACACTTTGGAGTGCAGCAAGGTGTATGTGTCACTGAGGGTGCAGTGTCAGCTCTGTCATTACAGCAGAGCCAGGGTAAGGGTTCCCATAACAGTCCAGTCAGCATGTGCTTAAGATTCATCTGTCATGTAACAGTGCCAATTAGAAAGTAGTAAGAGACATATAGGCAGGCTGTACCAATATGTGCAGTGTGTCCCTACTTACAGGTTGCAGTTAATTTAGTGGCAGCAACCTGTTTTGGTTAAAATTGCATGACTCAATCATTATTTGCTGTATTCACAAGAATGAAATTGAAGTACAACACACTGGATTCGAACCCTGGACTGTGGGTGGCAAAATTTGCTGTATGCAAAGCATTTAACAGACTGAGTTACTGAGTCAGTGCTGCAGTAGGTGTATTTACAAGATATATATATGCTTGCATACAGTCTGTAACATAGGATTTGCATTAGCATGTGTTTTGTGAAGGGTATGAAGTGTGACACTCAAATGTCTGTCATGATTTTCTAACCTCAATCAGTCACGACTTGCCAGTACTTTACCAGACACATATGTTTTTGTGAATACCATGCCAAAAGTAGGGGGCATATATGTGGACAGTCTGCAACAATCTATAGAGTTGACAGATATACCTGCTATCCCAGGCCTCACATACATCCATTATTATTTATTTGGCTGGGTACTGGTGTAATGTCTACGTCACATTTGCAAGTACACTCCCATTCTTCTCATTATATGTACTTGCAGTGTGTCAGTAGCAATCTGTATATGTTGGTTGAAACAGCAGCTTTAATTCAGAGCTGAGTAGCCTAGTGGGCTAATGCATTGTGTTGTGGTTGACAGGGGCCCAGGTTCAAGGCATGGCAGGTGAGAATATTTTGTAGACATGCCTAACACTGTGAGAAATACTAAATATGATTAAGGTACTTTTACTCAGTTTTAAGTGAGTTTGGGTGGGTTTGTTTGATTGGCAGCGATGCAGAACATCACTTAGCTCCACTTAAACTGACACTAAAAAAGAAAAGAAAAATGGGGTGATAGTAAAGTGATGAAACGGGGCAAGCAGGGGGAAAACATACTGAAAGGCAGGTAGGGTTGTGCTGGAAGGGTGTAGGAAATTACCATAGCTTTCCATTTCTTCTACGGCAACAGCTGTGCAGGTTTTACAGAATTTGGAGCATCACACCCCAGAGAGACGGATGAGGGAAACAAATGTGCTCATTAATTAATGTAATAATTAGTTATGCCCGGTGGGCACATGTGCAAAATAGAGAGCTACATATGGGCCGATATTTTTTTGTCAGACAGGAGTGCTTTTTTTAAGCAGAGAGTGGAATGTTGAGGAAGGGATGTAGGTATATGTGGGGAGGTAGGGTGGGTAGGAGAGGTTGCATTTGCAGACAGACAAGACAGCATATGGAGCAGTGTGTGACACATGGAGGGGTAAATACCTTGGAGGGGAAAGTGTTGTGGAATCAGAGTTCCATGTGCCCCCAGATGGCAGAAGTGTGACTGAGCTACACACCCATGGGCAGTCAAAACTGCTCCTTCACTGCCCTGAAGGTGGCTGTGCTGGAGACTGGGCACCGGGGCCACTAGATCCCTCCGAGTTGGTGGGTCTGCCCTCATTCTGGCATTGGCATTGCTCATAGGCATGAAGAACTATTTTGCCCTCCATCACCAGTAGCTGATCCTAGGTGACAACCCCCTCTTCCACCCCAGATCCCGGGGAGGATGGGCCCCATCCCCTGAGGCAGTTCCTCCTGTAGGTGGTGCAGGGCCAGCAGAGGAGGCACTACTTGCTTGGGTCCCAGACATGCTGGGACCCGGTGCCATGGCCGGCTGAGGTAGGGTTGACAAATTGTCAGGAACTGGCCAATCCAGTCAAGCTGCGGTGTTGAGGTATTTCAATGTGTATAGTTTAGTTATGAGCAAAACATTTAGTTAGTTATAACAGTATGCCAGAACATTGCAAATTTTCCAGTAACATAATGCATAGTATATGGAACACAACAATAAGTAAGATAACAGTCAGTATAGTAACAGCATGAGATTAATCTTTATTGCATAAGCCCAACAGCATAGGTAATTCAACAAGATATGTTAGTATGCAACCATTGTTATGCATAACAATAATAAAACACAAGACCCAACATAATGTTTAGAGAACAACATACATTAACAGTAAAACATAACCAATGTATAACAATAATAAATTATGATGAAGATAAGGGGTGGGAGAGACAGAAATACAGTCCTTTAATACCAGTATGGGCTATATAGTTTGCAACAGTACAGTTATATACTCTACAGGTCTGTCCTTCCTTTATGTATAACAGTACCCTATAGCTGCTGTAGCACGTTCATACCTCTCAAGCTATTCACATGGGACAGTATGGGCCAAGCAGTAACACCTACAGGTACAGAACTACAGAGGAATATTACATGTCAGGTGGACCTACTGTATATAACTACCAAGGTGTACTGTAGACTGATGTATTGTGACTGTGCTATTGACATAATCATGTTGATGATAGATCTGTGACAGAAGTATTAGGCAACAGTGATTACAGTTTGTGACAGCATGACACTTGAGAGGCATGTATCATGTGCAGTACAGAGAGTAAACAACTATCATGCCATCCTTTACAGGAATGGGGTTAGACTGTCAGCAAATGTTCAGAGACACACCAGGCATACAGCCATATCAAAGTTATGCATTACATTTGTTGTATTATCTTTTATTACTATTGTACTTGTTGCCTCTTTATTTTATGACATCTTACCACATTCTTGATCAATACTGTTAACTGTCTATTACATCTGAACACACAAATTATTAACCCATAATAAGGTCTACTGCACCCATTTACCTGGAATTCTTGTGGGTAGAACATCTAACATTACATAGCTGATTCAGTAATATTTATTAGTACTTGTCACTGGATTTGAACCATGGTCTGTGTGACAAAATGTACATCAGACACATTCTTTAATAAACTGAGCTACTGAGCCACTGCTGACTATTGGCTGACTGATATTTGCCTAGAGATCACCTGGAAACAAAATATGGCATGGTAATAATAGTACAGTTGTATACAAGACTGCAGTGACAGTTGAACACACACATGCATGAGATTCATGCATGACAGAGATACTAGTTAAACTGTACATTAATACATAGAATGCAAGTGTATACCATCAACTCTTAGTGGGTGGAAATATCTGTGACGTGTACAAACCATATTGGGTTGGCTACGTGACCCATATACAGTTGCAGATAGTATAGCTGCAGTCTACAGCTATTACAGTTTCATACTTGCCTGCAGCACTGTACCTTGGAGTAGGAATGCATATAGCTGAAATGCAATGGTCAACACAAGACAATCCTGATATACACAATATACCTTGGGTGTTCCTGGTATTACTTCAGATGTTAGAGAAGAACAAATTAAATAATGCATATATCTTGTAGTACAGCTGTAAATTAACACTCTTTCTTAGGTAAACCTTGAGTTAGTTAGTGGTATTATTTATGTTTTTATTTCAGAGCAGATGTCATACTCGATTTCATGAACAACAGCCCTACTTACACACATATTGCACAACACAGCTTTCTGAGGGTACCTTCATGCAGGTATTGGTTTATTTCCGAGTCTTTATCACACAACAGTTGATATTATGCAGGTGTTGCAATACAGCTGTTATTCTACAATTATTGAAGTAGAAACTTTATTTTATTAACATTATCAGGTTTCATGCTTTAATCTTTATTGCACTATATTTGGCAGTAGTCAGTTATTGCAGTACAGGCCTACATCCACATTCATTAAAAACATAAATCTGTACTGTATGTACCTACTGCAGTGAATGAATTACTCTATCTTGTGTATTTGACTATAGATTGCACATTTCTCTGTATTCACCACACTCATGGTGCAACCTGGTCGGGTGCCCTGCATGGGCCTCTAATTTGCGAGCTCTCTCCTATGCAGCAGTAGGGAGAGAAGCACACCATTATGCATACCTGTCTATCACACATTCAGAGTAGGTATTTGTAAAACAATGCTAACAGTACTTACAAACTTGTGGCCATTCCCATCCTGTGCATCCTGGACTCAGGTGTCCAGAAGTCCCCCCTTCCAATGCTTCAGATCATCATAGTGATGACGGAACTGATCACCTGTGCAGGGGATACCTGTAGCACTGGTGAGATCAAATGCCAGCTGGTCCCAGGCCTTCGCCTTGTACTCTGATCACTGGAATTTGCCCTGCAGCAGCCAGTGTTCATGGTCTTTCACTTGGAGTCTAACCATGACCCTGGACTCCAGAATGCCCGACCACTGCACCCGGAAATGTGCACCCTCTCCTACACCTGCCTGCATAGTTCAAACTCCAACTGGTTATGTTGTATTCCTACCTATTGCAGTTAATATAGCCTGTTTTCCCACCCTTACACATCAATGGGCCATTTTTAAAATGAGGTGCGCTGTTTGGCACCGTGCAAACCAGCTTAACTAAGCTAAGCAGTGCTTAAACTGCCAATGCTAAGCAATGCTTAGCAGTGTGCAAACCAGCTAAGCACAGCCAAGCGGTCCTTAAACAGAGATTGTTTTAGCAGTGCTTATCAAGGCTTAGCAAGGGTTAGCAGGGCTTATCTGGGCGCAGCAGAAAATGATTAAAAAATAATTGGCATAATTTATCTTGCTAAAATAATTGCTTAATTTCCCTTCCATGTATTCAAACCCAGCACCTACTGCACAGGAGGCTGTAACTCTATCCACCTGGCTACGTGGATATGTAGAAAGGTGCTATTCTTTTACATATTCCTCTCAGATATGTTTGAGCACTGCTAAACACCTCACCAGGATGTGCAAATATGCACAGCTATGCTTAAACTTGACTTTTGAATCACAAATTAAATGCATCTAGTTTCTATTTTTAGATGTCTGGCATGTATCAATCACTACACTCCATGCAAACTTAGAAAAAAAATAATAAAATTATATGATTGAATTTATTTCCTCCAGGCACTTGGACAGGGCAAGGGTTGTGTTACTCATCTATGGACACAGTTAATAACACACTCCCTACACTGATTCAATACTGCCTTCCCCGACTCTCCCTCAGTAAAATGCCTTCATTAATATGCATGGGACACTACCAAGAGGAAACTGTGTACATGACCATGGTACCGTCTACACTATGCCTACATGACTTTTATTAAATCCTGGGGTATATCTGTGCTTTTTTGCAAAACTCAAAGGGATAAATTCAGAAAGGTTTCCACAATTTAAACACAGGTATGCACCTACAAGTAGCCATTTCTAATCCAGAGACATGCAACACCACAATGGGCTGTCTCCACAACCATGCTAAATACAAGTAAGGCATTCATGTGGAGTGTCCTATGCTAGTTAGCCATCAGTCTCACCCAGAAATGCATGCTGAAAACATTTACACAGCTGCTCAGCTGAATAAGGAAAAAGATAAGTGTTTATATTCAACTGTTTTCTGCACTTCTATTTTAGTGTATATCTGTGTAATCTGTACAACTGTTTTTGCAATCTGTGCAACTGCTTTTTACCCTCCTTTTTGTTGCCTGTAAGAGCTGAATAATTGTTGCTGTTTATGACCTTTAGAGTTTGTATTGAAATATTTTGTCTAGAGAGGCCTAGCTGTTTTCTTTGTGGCAGACATAATCCAGTCTGGTTTGATCTAGATAGAAGCATTCTTGCAACACTGTTACTTTAATTGGATAATTGGGCTGGTTTCTGTTTCCCTGCCTTTAATAGGAAGTGTTTTAAACCAGTTGTACTTATTTGCTCAAGCTGTTCAAAGGTGCAGTAAGACAGGCCTTCTGCCATTTGCTCTGCTGTGATACTGGAAAAAGATAAGTGCTTATTTTCAACTGTTTTCTGCACTTCTGTTTTACTGTGTATCTGTGTAACCTGTGCAACTGTTTTTTGCAGTCTGTGCAACTGTTTTTTACACTCCTTTTTGCTGTCTGTTAGAGCTGAATAATTGTTACTGTTTGTGACCTTTAGTGGTTGTAGTGAAATGTTTCATCTAGAGAGGCCTAACTGTTTTCTTTGTGGTAGAAGGAATCCAGTCTCATTTGATCTAGCTAGAAGCATTCCTGTAACACTGTTACTTTGATTGGATCTTGGTGGCTTTGAGTTGCCTGCCTTCAGTATAAATTTGTTACTGGACACTCCCGCCAGTCACATTACATCAGGTCATTCTAATGTTTATAGTAAGAACTTAGTAAAGGCCCAGAGCTTTAGCTTCTGAACCTTAAATTATCTTATTATCTTTTGTCTCTTCACTTTCTACTAAAAAAATAAATAAATAAAAAAACTGCACCTCTTTTTTGCTTCATTTATGTTTCTTTATTACTGCTCGTTGGTATCCTCACTAAACTGATGACAGTATTCTGCTGACTTGCTGCTTTATTTCTTTACAGTTTAACTGCATTCCTTTGCTGTTTAACTGTATTTTTCATACTGCAAGTTCTATTCTTTTGACTATAAGTGATTAATATGTGCTTTATTGTTAGTTTTTTATTATTGAATTCTTAACCTTAAAATTGATTTGCATAGTCTAGATTCAGGTCTACTGCATCCAGAAATTCAGCTACATGTTTTTAACTCTTTTTTAGGTATTCCAGCTAAAAGTTTTCCCTTAGTAGCACTTGTGTTATCATCTAGTAGTACTACTTTTAGACCTTCCTCTTTACCCTGTTAGCTCTTTCAGTTTCTGACAACTATGGATGGACAATTTCCTACATTTTCTCCTGACAGTCTGGTCGATATGGGCATCCTGAGACAGTGTAGCAACTGCCTCATGTAGGTTGGCAATACCACCACCACACCTCAAGCACCACCCACACCTACACAATACACCCCACATATGTGGAGGTCCTCAATAAAAGCACACCCAAACAAAAGAGCTCCGAGGCATAAATACACACAAACTCCACTGCCCACCACACCACACATAGTGCACACACCTGTGTCTCACAGCCACTAAGGCCTAAACATAAACCCAATATATTAGTCATAGGAGACTCCATTGTGAGACACACAGATGTGTCCCTCACCAGGCTGGATAAGGTGAAAGTCACGGTTAGTTGTTTGTCAGGTACCAGAATCTGCCATATCAGCAATGCACTCAAGTCTGTCAACAGGTACTGTTATGACTCTGTCATAGTCCATGTTGGAGTCAATGACTTCAGATGTACCTAATGGACTTTATTTGGGGTTAATCTGAGTTTCTATAATTGATGGCAGGTGTTACCCAAGAAGACTGAATGCTGTACTTAAATTAAAAGGTGCTTCAACAAAGTATTACTTTAAGGGTGTGCACACACAATGAAGTATTAGTTTAAGGGTGTGCACACATGCAACCAGTTTAATGTACATTTTTTATATTTTATATATTTCGCCTAACAGATTTGTTTGTTTTTCAATTCAATTGTACAGGTTATAGGTCACATTAAAGGTGGGAAAGGTTTTGAAATGATTTATTGTGGTCTCGTTTTTTATATCACAAAAACCTGACATTTTAACAGGGGTGTGTACACTTTTTATATCCACTGTATGTTAAGACACTAGACCATATAACTTCAGAGTAGTCTGCTACCATGGTAAATACACCAGATGAGGTGTCTGAGTAAAATAATTATTTTGCAGTCTAATTGGGCCTAATAATGTTAGAACTAATCAACATAAATCAACAATTAAATGATATTGTAGATAAACCAGCTGCAAATACTAGCATAACTGATAAAACCCTGATAACACACTCATGCTAGCTGCAGAACGTATGATCCAATATCTCTCCTTGCCTCACTCTTTCCTTTACTCATTCCTAAGATATCTCCATCCCTTTTCTATCCACCTGATATTTCAACCATTCCTTCCCACTTCTACGATCCCCTCCCCTCCTAGTCATATCTTCCTCTCCCCATTTAAGTAATTTTATATTACTATACCTCTCCTTAAGTCAATAATTAAATGAAAAGTTAAATCAATGTGGGGGAAATGTATTCAAAATGAAAAGAGAAGAAAACAAGTAGAGGAAATGAACAAAATAACCTTTTTTTTGTTTTTGATCTGCTTTGTTTATAAAATCTTTGTATATGTCTACTACTAACACCATTTATTACAATGATAATACTAATTGTTTATCAATGTCTAATTCAACATTGTTTTGTAATGCTTCTTGGGCTGTACCTGAAAATGTTTTATTTATTTATTTACATTTGTTGACCGGGAGTGTCTGACTGGACGTAGGTCCATTTTCAGCGGAGGCCCGGGGAGAAAAGCTCCACAGTTAAAATATAAAGACACTAGTTACATTGGATTTACATAGCAATTAAGAATTTGATCAACATAGCAATTAACAATTACAAACATAGTTACAGATGAAGAACATAGTACATCAGTAGACAACTAGAATCTTTATCATCTGTGAAGTACATAACAGGCATTAACAATTGTAACAATAAGAAGTTCCTGCTGTATAAGTAGTTGGCCTTATGAGCATCTGAGCTTGCTATAATCAAGGTAGTTAGTGGTGTGGAAAGAAAGGTAGTGGGTGGATGGGGTGGGTGATAGAGTGGGAGTTGTAAGGGCATAGCCAGCATGTTTTTAGTTGTGCTTTTAGTAAAGTTTTGAAGTGGGTGCATGATGGTACGGAGGTAATTGTGGGTGGGAGGGAGTTCCATAATTCGGCTATGGTGCAAGAGAATAGTGCTTCTCCAGCAGAGGTATTGGCTTTAGTGACCTGCAAGTGATTTTTATTGCTGGATCTTAGTGGTCTGGTGGTGCAATAGGGTTGGAGTAGATTCTGGAGGGATGAGACATTTAGTGGATGGTTTACTAGTTAGTGGGCGAGTTTGAGTTGATACCATTGAAGGAGGTGAGGGAGTTCAAGCTAGCCCAGTTCAGCAAGTGAGAGACAGTGGTGACTAGGGTAGGATGGCCCTGTGGTGAATTTTGTGATTTTGTTGTAGCAGGTCACTAGCTTGTTTAGATCGCATTGCCTTAGGTTGGTATATATTGGGGAGGCATAAAGTAGGGTGGAGATAAGGTGGGAATTTGCTACTGAAATCTTTGCTGCTTTGGTGAGAAGTTGCTTATTTCTGTATAATGCTCCTAGTTTTTTGTGGGCTTTTTCTATGGTCATGCATATGTGAATGTCAAATTTTAGTTTATAGTCTATTTCCACTTCTAGCAATTTGGTGTGTTCTGTTGGCTGTATAGTGGTGTTGTCTTTTGTGTGATGTTAAAGTGAGAGTTGTTTTGAGTATGTTTGGTGGGTTGGAAAATGAGTAGCAGTTTAGTTTTGTTTGGGTTGAGTATTAATTGGGCATCGGATAACCAAGTTTCAACAGAGGAAAAGGCTTCCTGTGTGACTTTTTCCAGCTTTGGTAGGGACTGGGCTGAGCAGATGATGGTTGAGTCATCTGCATATTGTATGAGTGTGCCATGTTTGGTGGCAGAGGCTACATTATTGGTGAAAATAGAGAAGAGTAGGGTTCCAAGGATGGATCCTTGGGGAACCCCTATAGAGACAGGTAGTTGGGGAGATATGTCATTCTGCCATACAACGGATTGTTGGCGGTCAGACAGGTAACTCTGAAACCAGTTGGTGACTGACTAAGAAAAGGATAGGTTACTGAGGACAGAGATGAGTTGTGTGGGACCATGTCAAATGCTTTAGATAGGTCTAGGAAAGTAGCAGAGGAGAGATGGCCATTGTTTTTATGCTGAAGGACAGTGTTAGTAAAGGAGAGTAAGGCAGTGGTGGTGCTATGGTTTGGTCAGAAACCATGCTGAGTATTGGAAAGGAGGTTGTTAGTAAAATGAAAATGGTCTCCTGGATCAATGCTCTACCACAATTAACAAATGTTAAACAAACAATCAAGTAGACAAATAAATAAATGCAGTAAGCTAAACATTACATTGTACTGTGACTATGAAGACACAGACAGAGGGTTTTTAGACCTACCTCATAAATTATAAGGAAAGGAGCAGGAGACAAAAATCTGACTTGTACTGGTATCCCCAAATGAGAAGAAAAGGCCAATTATTTGAAATACATATCATTAATATTACAAAATTCATCAGATTATACTTAGACTAAGAAGAAGCTCACATTATATGCAAATCTTTAGGATAGGTCTCAGTTTCTATGAGAAACATACATCACAAATACAGCACATATAGGTATTAAAAAAAAATGAATAGTAATAAAATTTAAAATTTATAGATAATAAAGATCAAAAGAAAAAACAGCCTTTCGCTGATCTTTTATAGTCACAAAATAAAGTGAAAAAATTTAGTTTCTTTCTTTTTTTCATTTATATTTTCATTCATTATTTTCAATAAGCATATAATTTCATGTAAAACGTCACTTGATACACACAGTGATCATCAGTAATAAACTAATGAATTGATACATGTGAATGAACCATTCATATAGTGTATATTCGTTTCCACCTTCCCTACTTATATCATACAAAATGATTATATATTCTCTCTTAGTTCTCTTCGTCAGCCCCCCCCATAAAAAGTAAGAGATATATCAAATTTGTAGTATTACATGTGGCATAGAATGTGGGGACAAATGTAGTTATTATATTATTGTGTATATATATTATTTTTGTTGAAATAAAATGACATCTGTTACAATACAACAAGGAAAAGTCCCTGTTTATTATAAATGTCTCCCATTCTCCCATTGGCAATATACCAATATAAGAATCATTACATGCTTAGATTCTGACTGTTTCTGTGTAAAGGAAACTAGGTCTGTCACCTACTACTACTCTTTTTACTATCTATCTAATGAATGTATGAATTTATTTTTTTTTTCTAAAAAATGTAAATGGTATATATTTTATAGTGAATCTTATTATGAATCTTATTCTGGATAAAAAAATGGTATGGATCTTCATCATCATATATACTGTTCTTGTCAACCTTTCTTCTTATGGGTTTTTTATCATTGCCATTGGATAGCCTCTTTTTCAAAAAATGAATTCTTCTAGGAATCTGCTTCTTGGGATAGAGATATGATTTGCTGCATAATTTTGAAATTCTAATAAAATTGACTCTAGTATGCCATAGCCATAGTATATTGGATGCATATGCATACTATAAGGAGGCTATTCTTCCATACTCATACTTTCTTTCTATATAAGGATGTGTTTAACCATTATCTTATCTCTAGATGGAGGAAATAAAGAGTCAATCTTCTCACTTGAGATCTTCTCTTTTGTAAATTTAAAGAAACTGTTAGTTGAAGATATGTTAATATATAGCAGTTCAAAAAGTTTCTTGTGTGTGTTTCAGTAAGAATATCGAATATAAGAATGACAATAAAGTTTCATACAGTTTCATACACTTGTATGTTTAAACTTTTACCTTGGAACATGAAGATGTTGTTGTATAGAAACTAGTTCCAGTTGTTGACATCAAAAATCTCTCTATCATTGCTGAAGTTTGTCTGATATATTCTATTCCTGTCTCATTTGGAATGGAGGTGAACAAATTTTTTATGTCAAGTGTGACAAGTAGATAAGGTGAATCATCCATATCTAATGTCTGTTTGTCTATAATCTAAATAATTGATATGTGTGTCTTTAAGATATGGGGGAAATATATCCTGTTGGTCTTAATGGATATGTTCAATAAAGGATGAGATGTTATATTCTATTGTCTTTTAAATATTTCAAACTTCTGCCCTCATTGTTGGATATTATAAAAAATCTACTTTTTTTATAGAGAGCTAGTTTGAAAATATGAATATAAAAAACAACTAGGTCATTTGAAAGGACATTTGTTCAATGTTTCTATTCCAAAGTCAGAATAATTGAACAGCAAGTCAGTCACTGTCTCGGTCTCCTGCTGTTCTAGCAGACTGACCACCAAAACATGCCTGTTGATTCGGTGGGGTGTATTATTGAATCAATGCTGTTTCATTCAATATTCTGTGTTGTGGCAACTCTACAGAAGAGAAGCATGTTTTAAATCAGTTGAAGGGATGGGTGAAGCTCAGTCTATCTACTCTCTCTGTTGATTTAGTCAGTTTAGTTGAATCTCTCTTTTCTGTATAATATATCAATATTTTTTTTTTGAGACAGAGATTTATCATATCTGAGGTCTTGGAAAACAAAACCTTTGAATTTGAGAATAGTCTCTAGCCAATTTCCGTTGTTTTATATTCATCATCATATCATTAAAATTGTTGATGTGAGCTAATATCCCAATTAAAAGCTGTGCATTGAGAGGTCTAACTGTGTTTTCTTGCTTCAGCACTTAAGAAATTCAGGTGATCAAACACATCGTATTAAGATATGAATCCTATGTAACTAAAGGGCAAGTGCTATCTGCTTTTTGAATCTTAGGCAAGATTATCAAGATGGCTATCAGTTATATCCTGTAAGACCAGGATTTGTCTCTTTTTATACAAGGAAAATGATAACTGCTTTGTTACTAGATATTAAGCTGTGCATTGTAAAGCTGAACAGAAATTACTTCACCAAGCAGTACTGGAAGCCTTCTGTCATGAGACTCTCCACTTTTTGCAGAACTAGAAGAGTTGACCAAAAGATTTGGGCAGTGTAATTATTTTTTCTTTCTTTCTTTCTTTCTTTCTCTAATCACCAGGCAACTTTGGAGATTTCTCAGTCACAGTAGGACCCTGTACAATCAGCAACTAGTAGATCTACTGGCTGACACTTTGGCCCTTGTCCTCTATTTTATACAAGATTATTGGGAACAGGAAAGGCTGTGCCATCTGTAGAAAAACTGGGCACCTGACTGCAGTAAGGATAACAGTCAGAGTTTGGTATGTAATACAACATTATATGTGTACCTAATATAGGTTTTACAATTGTCAGTCACTGCAGATAGCTTCTTTTGTATGGAAACCTATAATGTTTACTGACCATGCATTTGGAGTAGACTATAAATGTCAGACTTTAGACATTTTGAGTGCCTGCAATATGTTGGTATAATGACTGTTACTTTATTACAAAACTTGCTTGATAACTTTGATCTCTTTGTGGAGTCCCTTTCTCATATTCCACCTCTTTTTTCCATTTCTCCCCCTACCTTTTTTTTCCTTTTATGTGTGTCAAATGCTTATTACTGAAATTATAAATATCAGTATACCTTTGACATCATTAGATGCTTTTTATAGCGTTAGTGCTTGTTTACTATTTAGAAGAGAGTTTAGAAGTTTGTATCCAAGTTACATGCTGACATTTCATTTAACACAGTGCAAATAGGGTTCACAGTTGTCTTGAAAGTTTCTAAAGGTTAACAGAAGTCTCAAACAATTTTAATCATATTTCTATAAGAAAAATCTTAGGAATCAAATGAAAATTCATGGCAACTGAGTCTTGCAGCTATTATGCCTCGCAAATATCCAGATTTGGACTTTACCTCCCCTCTCTAGGAGGGTAGGTCAATCAAATCCATGATGAATTTATGAATACCCATCCAATCATCAGGTCCCATTTGAAGGAAGCTAGTGTATCATAGTAGTTGATCTGCGAGGGGGGTCTATTCTAGAGGTAGTTGATGTGTTGACTAATAAATCTGTCTCTTCACTCTGTTTTATTAATCCCATCCAATCATCAGGTCCCATTTGAAGGAAGCTAGTGTATCATAGTACTTGATTTGCGAGGGGGGGGGGTCTATTCTAGAGGTAGTTGAAGTGTTGACTAATAAATCTGTCTCTTCACTGTGTTTTATTAATCTGCTGATAAAGATTTAGATCCATTGTTCTGGCTTCTGTGACACTGTTTGACTTTCTTAGAAAGAAGAGATCAAGGAACACTGGGTTCCTAATGGCATGGAAGGCAATGCTTAGATTTCCTTTGAGTTATCTGTGCAACACCTAATAAAGGGGCAGTGATTCTAGACTTTTCTGGTACTTAGGGATTTTCAGCCAGTGATCGTCTTACTTAGGAACCACCTCAGTAGACCTTCTAGTTGTTTAATATGTCTAGAGAAATGTGTCCTAAAGGGGACACTGTATTCAATAATGGGCCTAATTAATGCTGACTATAAGGCAACAATGACCTCTTTAAATCTGGATGATATTCCTTTGGCTATTAACTGTACTAAGCAGAATGATTTCCAGACCACTTTTGTTACATGAGTATCAAAGACAGGGACTAATCGACCCAAGTTCCTAGGTTTCTAACAGCATTCTCATTTTGAGATAGGGTTTTATCTATGCTGTATGCTGGGGATGGGTTGTCTAACAAATGCGTCAATGCTGCACTTTTTAGCATTTAATTTAAGCCCATTTTCTGTACACTAGATACTTATAAGCATACGTTCTTGATGGAGAGGTTGGACATAAGAGCAGGACTTGACAATGACTCCCAATTTCCAGCTGTCTCCAAATTTAGTTAGCTAGAAATCTTGATTCTAGGTCAGGAGATTGGAAAAGTAAATACCTACCAAAAGCAACTATCACTGAGCCCTGCAACACACCTCTATTTACTTTCATATTCTCTGATGCTGCATCTGCCACACTCTCTTTGTGGATTCTGTCTTTTAACAAGTTGGTTATCCATCTTACCACATACAGATCAATTTGTAATGCATTGTTTACTATGTATGCTAGCACAGGGGATGGTGTAAAATGTCTTAACCAGATCATGGTACACTGAGTGGACACAATGACCACTGGCAGCAGCTTGTATTACCCTTTCAAAGAAGTTCACTGGGTTGATTAGACAGCATCTACCCTTTAGAAAGCTGAACTGCTATGGGTCTAGCCAGATGACATTTTTAATGTGAAACTTGATTGTAACACTTATGATATGTTCCACAGTCTTACAAATGAGACTTATCAGGCTGGTGGGCCTATATTTTCTGGGGTCTGTGATACATCCACTATTATGGAGTGACTTCACCATTGCTGTGTACCACAACTCCAAGACAATACCTTTTGCTAGCCTCAGGTTAAATAGTTTACAGACTTGCACTGGCAGGGCATGTTTAGTACTGTTTGACATCTCTATCAATACATTTTCCTTAGTGATGATGGGAGGTTGAAGTGATTTAAGGATAGATTGGGGTGAGATAATTGTCTCCAGAGTGAAATTCACACTGACTTTTTTTACTAGTATATTGACAATGTTCAAAAGACCAGGGTAGTTGGCACCATTCCATATGAGTCTGATGCAGTGCTGCATATTATTTATATGTTTACTGATTTAGTTAAGGAAGGATTGGCTTCAGTTGCTAATCTAAGTTTTTGGACTGCTTTCATGGACATAATCATATTTTACATTTTTTTAGTCAGATTATTTTCCATGACATGTTTGGATACTTTAATAAACTTTTTGCTTGTATTGTACATGTTATTTATGTTAGTGGGCCACCAGGGTGGTTTGTTTTTAAATTTCCCATTGTATTTTGATCTAGATGGCAACATATATTTATCTAAGTGGATGTAGAAATCCTCTGCTGAGCTAGTTGTTGTAACAACACCTGAGATGATGCTGCAGCAAATGAATTTCTGGACTTCAGCATATAATTTGATGATATTTGTACATTTGAAATTCTGATATATTGTTTTTAGTTGGTTTAAAGATTTTGATGGAGAAGGTTAGTCGCTTATAATCTGACTTAACTGGGGAAGGAAATATCAGGTTACTTGTGCACACTGATAATATATTTGTAAGTACTAAGTCAAGAACATTATGTTCATAGGTTCATAGGTTCATAGGTTCATACTAGGCTATCTGCCCTAGGTCATTTATAAGCCTAGCCAGAATGTGTTTGGCTTTCGCCACCCATTTTAAATTTATTTTGCTATGCCCTTTTTTGAGGTTAGTATACTGTGCCTCTGTCTAACAGTGACACAGAAGTGATACCCGGGTCTTCTAGAGGGCTTAGTAAATATCTGATCTATAGAGTTTTTATTGATCAGATCTAAAAAAAAATTGGGTAAAACCTACAATGAATATGTAGGCACTCCACTTAATCGAGGGGTAGCTGAATTATTTATGGAAATTTCATCAAGTATGTATAGGACCATTACATATAATTGAAGGACATGGAAGGTGTCCTGTAACAGATAATAATCTTTGGAGTTCAGTAAGATCAATTTGTGGATTTCAATGAATCTGTCTGGGGGGGATATGGTCCCTAACAAATACAAAGACAGTTGCAAAGTGGTCTGAAGGCATTGTAGACACAAAACCAAGTATGAATGGAGTAAAGTCTATACATTTAAATCAAGTATAAATTATTACATAGCTAGCAATGCATTCCAAATGCAGGAAAGCCTTAAGGTCAGGCAATGTTTTGAGACTCTTGACATTGAGCACAGCCACTTTAATGCGATCCTGTTTAGGTTTTTATATCTTGGCTATGATGGCATGTTCATTAACTGGACTTTGCTTGAAAAATGCACTATGGGGGCAGCAAAGGTTTTGGCCAGCATGCAAAGCCTTTGGAAGAAAGACACGGGCCAACCTTCACAAAAGAAGTGGGATTGTCAGCCATCTTGTTCCATGCTGACACAAATTGGATCCCCCTAGAATGACACCAAATATTTTGCTAATGGTTGAAGCCAGTTATCTTTTATTTATTTATTTATTTATTTTTAATCTAGGTGTCATTCTTGGATCAGGAAGAATTCCACTCAGTACCACAGTCTTACCTTCATTCATAATATGTACGAAACCCCTGACATGTCTCTACATATCCCACAATGTTCTGTACCCTAAGTTATTCACCACCATCAAACAGACATCTGCCTTTGGAGAAAGGGTCCTAAGTGAACTTGAGACATCAGACACCCTTTAACCTGAAAGATAGCTCTCCATCACTTTGGTTTTATTCAGCCTAGTGAGATGTAAATCACTGTGTCTCATTGTGGATCACTCACACATTTTTGTTTGTAAAGTGTCCAGGTGTACAGGGTTTTAGACCATTAGGCCTTCGGTGACACTTTGTTGAAACTGTGCTTGGATGGAGGAAGTGTTTGATTTTTGCTGAGACATAATCCTCATGGGTCTGGGATGCTTTCTTATGTTTTTTTTTTTTTGCAGCCACAGGTTATGACATTCCAGTGAAGGTCAGAGTAATGTGTGGTGTTATTTATGTGCAGCTCACAGTCTGTGTTTTTGTTTTGTATTTTGTTTGTTTGTTTATTTTTTGTGATTATGAGGCCTTCATGTTTGTGAACTATTTGCATCATTCACAAACAGAGTTACTTGGGGTGAGTAGGATTTCATTATCTGTGAGCATAAAGCAATTACTACATTCCTAAGGATACAAAATGCTATGAGGCTACCAACAGAGGAGAAACTATTAGGCTGGCCTTCCATATGTGTTCAAAGAGTTGAGAATTTAATTGAATGAAATTACCCTTGTCTATTGTGTGTACATTCTAAGTCTACTACTGTGAGAGTGGTTCCTTGCAATATAAAGCATATAGGAAAAGCTAAAGAAACAATAAAAAGGTGATGCTCTAAACCAATCTAGTTAACTACTTAAAAACTGTACCAATTACTGTCCTGCCACAAGAATAACCATAACAAGCTCTAATATGCCTCATGCATCCGGTAAAAACAGGTTATTAACTGACAGAACTGAAACTTGGAAATCAGTGGAAAAATACAAGAAAAATAATTAAAAATTACTTATAGAGTCATAGGTTCATTTCTGATTGCTAGGCTAATGCCCCAGGAGGGCTTTAGAAGCCAAGTCATACTTCCCAAATTTATCTGACATGTTTTTATACCCTAGGCTTATTTTATGGGGTATATGTAGGCTTGGGTATGGGTGGTCGAGCACTTACAGGCTGGATCTGTCTATTAGAGACATAGGTACCAGATCTGGGGTACATTTCCCAATTCCCCATCCACTAGTCTAAATTATTCTTGAGTTGTATTAGGGAAGAACTCTTCTCCACATGAATGGGAAGCCTGCTTCAGAGAAGGAGTAGTCTCTGATACACATACCTGTCACTCTGACATGTCCTCTTTATGCTGCAGATGAGGTTTAACTCCCTAGGTCAGGTAATTATGATGCTATTTTTTATGTGGAAGTACAACAGGTCCAGCAGAGTGGGAACAGAGGATGCTTGGTAATCCAGGCATAGATCACCTCTAGCACCACTGTGGATGCTCCAATCTTTGAATATGCTTAGTCAGGTACATACCAAAGGGAGTATTGTACTCAATGGCTGGTCTTATGAGGACAGACTACAGTGAAACAAAGTCATCCCCGGGCCAAAATGCCATGCTCTTGCTTATACATTGCACAGCATGGAATGAGTTTCTTACTAACATAGCACATGATGATTGAAGCCCAGGTTACAGTCTACATGTATATCCACATCCCTGACCACTGGTTCTACTCTTAGTGGTATATTAGCAATGTGGTACTTTCCACAGAAGACCATCTTCTCAAAAGACACTTCTGTAAGTAAAATATTCTATGCAGACTGCCTCAATGCCCAATCCCTGTATTCTGTCTCCAACAGGCTTTTGGGGGGAGTTCTATGCCTGGCATACAGCGCATTGTCAGACTCCACTCTGATGGTCCTCTTGCATATCCACAAAACAAACAGCACGAGAATTATAGGTTCATAGGTTCATAGGTTCATACTAGGCTATCTGCCCTAGGGCATTTATAAGTCTAGCCAGAGTGTGTTTGGCTTTCACCACCCATTTTAAATTAATTTTGCTATGCTCTTTTTCGAGGTTAATATACTGTGCCTCTGTCAAACAGTGACACAGAAGTGACACCTGGGTTAAACCTACGATCTCCCATCCACTCATCAAGATTCCTCTTGAAGAGAGTCAATGAGGGACTATGCCTAACCTGGACTGGGATTTTATTCCAGAGTGAAGGGAGCCTCTGGGTTATGAATCTGTCCCTCCAGCATGTCCTATTTATTTCAGTGCTGAGGTTCAAGTCTCTGGAGCACATAGCTCGATGGGATTTGGATTTTCTGAGGTGCAGCATGTCCATTAATTCCGTGTTGGACATGGCTTTATACGTCAGGCACAGATCGCCTCTGAGCAGGCGGTATGCCACTGAGTAGAGCTGGAGTTTCTTTAACCGGGCAGCATATGGCATCTGTTTGAGCCCTTTGATCCTCTTGGTGAGGTACTTTTGGGGTCTTTCCAGTTGCTGCAGGTGTCTGGCAAGGTACATCCCAAAAGGGGCATTGTACACAATTATGGGCCTGATGAGAGATGAGTAAAGAGGCACAATAACCCCCCTGATCTAGATGTGAATCCCTTCATGATTAGGTGGGCTATATAAAATGTTTTTCTAACCACTTTGGCCACGTGGTTGTCAAATGAGAGATTGCTATCAACTTGGGTCCCCAAGTCCCTAATTACTTCTTCTGTACTTAATGGATTACCACCTATGTGGTAATTTGTGGGCACTTTGTTTTTGCCAAAGGGGATGACTATACACTTTTTAGTGTTTAGCTTGAGGCCATGGCTCTGGCACCAGTTGTCTGTTTCTATGAGGCCCTTTTAGAGGATGCTTGTGTCAGTTGGAGAGATGATTATGGCACCCAGATTGCAGTCATCTGCGAACTTGGTCAGCCACAGTCCTTCTGTGCTTGCCTGTACCTCCGAGAAATATATACCAAACAAGAGAGGTCCGAGGACTGAGCCCTGTAGGACGCCACTTGTAACTGGTTTGGAGTCTGACATGGCTCCAGCAATTCTAACCATGTGGGTTCTGTCCTTGAGCCAGTTTGCAACCCATCTAGTGACATAGGGGTTTATATTTAAGCTGGTGAGCTTATCTATAATGCCCGAGTGGGGTATTGTATCAAAGGCTTTTGCGAGGTCCAGGTAGGCTGTGTGGACCACCTTCCCCTTGTCAATGGCCTTGGTGACTGTTTCAAAGAAATTGACCAGGTTTAAGAGTCAGGATCTGCCCTTAACAAAGCCAAACTGGGTAGGATCCAGTGTCTGTAGGTCCCCAATATCTTTATTTATGAGGTCCATGATGATCCTTTCCATAGTTTTGCAGACCAAGCTAGTCAGGCTTATGGAGCGATAGTTTCTAGGATCCGTTGAGGCACCACCTTTGTGGAGATGGACCACTGTTGCTGTACGCCACTCTTTGGGTACATATCCTGTAGTAAGGCTGAGATTGAACAATAGTTTTATGTTTGGGTTTAGCTCTTCTTGGAGTTCATGTAGGATGCAGCCTGGGACACCTCCTGGTCCCATTGATGCTGTGTCTTTTGCTTTGGAGAGGGCGGCTCTTACCTGAGCATCTGAGATGTCAGGGGGACAGCACTCTGCTGGAATAGATATTCACCCTTTTGGTGGGGGGGTTGCACTGAACCTGTCAGCTAGGATGTTGACAATGTCTGTGGGTTTGGTGTATTTTTTGTCATTTTGGACTAATTCTGAGCATATCTGGGAATTCCCACCCAGGTTCCTAACATAACTAAAGCAAGCCTTGTGATTATACTTAGCATCCTGTGCAATTTTTCTCTCGAAGCTGGCCTTAGACGATTTTATGAATGCCCGTAGTTTTTTGCTAATACTGATCAGAGATGCCTTCCCTTTTTGGGATTTTGCTCTGTCATGTAGTAGCTTCCTCCTTCTATTGTATAGTTTGTTTATGGCTGGGGTCCACCAGACAGGACGTCTGCCTTTGGAGGATTGGGTCTTGGTTTTATTTGGGATTGCATGATCCATGCATTCCTGAAGGTGTTCATAGAATGCGTTTATAAAGGATTCTGCAGTCCGGGCCATATTTTCCACAGGCCTGGGGGCTTTAAAGGATTCCACCTCGGTTTTGAGGAGTGTGAAATTTGCTTTAGAGAAGTTTTTCACTGTGGTTTTCTGGGCAGGGAGTGGGGTCAGGATGTGAATATCCAGTGAGATTAGTTTATGGTCTGATCTTACCAGTGAGGGATACACTTCTGGTCTGGAGCATAGAGTCCCCATGGTGGTGATGATCAGGTAAATTATGTTTTCCCCTCTTGTGGGAGTGGTAACAAGTTGTTCCATAGAATTTGAGTTTATAAATTCTAGGAACCTTTGGGCTAGGGTGTTGGAGCTAGAGTAATGCTCCCAGTCTTTGTTTGGGTAGTTGAAGTCGCCCAATATAATGGTGTTTGGAGAGACCATCATATTTTCCAGTGTTCTCAGGAAGGCCGAGTGGGGTTCCTGGGTTTGGGAGGGTGGTCTGCAGCAGGCTATAAACAGGAAGGCAGTTTTACCCACTGTTAGTTGCACATGGATAGTCTCTGATGCTTCGTGCTGTGCCACCAACCTGGAGGTGTGGGTATCTTTGACGAATATTGATACTCCCCCTCCTTTTGTGGTTCGGTCCAAGTTTTGGGCCGAAAAGCATGGTATGAGGTATAACCTGGTAGTGCTGGGGTGCTCTCGGGAGCCTTGAACCAGGTTTCTGTTACTACACAGATATCGATGTTCTCCATGCTAAGAAGAGTTTTGAGTGCATGCATCTTGAGGTTTAGACTTCTGGCGTTGAGTAGCATTACTCTTAGTTTCTTATCCCTTGTGATACCTATGGAGGTGGGTTTGTCTTTTGAGCCTTGCCTAAAAAAGGCACTATGAGGGTAGCAAGAGCCTTTGCTAATATCCAAAAGCCCAGGGGTGACAGGTGCAAGCTGTCCCTAGCGAAGTATCGTGGCTTGTCGAGCATGTCATCCCAAGCTGACAGGCATTGGATCCCCTTTGAATGACACCAATGCTTAAGCCAATTGTTGAAATTAATCATCTCGTCTTCATATTGTGGCATCATTCTTGGTCAGGGTAAGATGCTACTCAAGGTCAGGGTCCTACCGGCCTGGGCAACATGCTCAGAGAGCTCCTCTATGTCTCTTTTCATGTAGTCCAGGGAGGTACGTCTCAGGTCATTAACACCAGCACGGACAATGACTGAGTCATATTTGTGCTTGCCTTGGAGTGACCTGAGTGCATGTGTTATGTGGCGGATCCTAGCACCCGACAGGCAGCTCACCGTGACCTTCTCCTTGTTCAGCCTGGTGAGCGGGACGTCAGTGTGCCTGATGATAGAGTCACCTATTACAAGTGTATCAGGTGTGTTGTTTAGCCTTAATGGCTGTGACTATTCAGCACACTGGCTTTGTGAGCTATGTGTTGCACATGTTTTGATTTGGGCTAGCGGTTGCTTGGGTGTCTGCTTTGGAGGTCTCTGCTGCTTAGGCAGATTTTTATTTAGAGCCTCCGAGTATGTTTTTGTGTGTTTATGTGTTTGGTTTGCTGTCGTGGTAGGTCTATGTGAGACTGGAATTGTAGTGAGTGTGGTTTCCTTCTCCTCCTGACTGGTTACGCCAGTACTGAGTTGAAAGAGCTTAGCCTCCAGTTTTGCTATATGGTTGCATCTCTCACATGTGTTGGAATTTGTTGGGAGGAGGAGAGGGTTGTCTGTGTACATGAGGCAGTTGTAACATTGCCTCAAGATTCCCAGATTCACCAGCTGGACTGGAGAGGAGATTGACAACTGACCTTTAGACATGCTAGAATAGTATTGGGAATTCCTTTATAATTGAAAAAAGGGCCAATGGGGAACAAGGTACTCAAGGGGAGTTTGTGAGGGTTTAGTGCTTTTAATTTTTTAGTGCTGACTTAGTGAGCAAGTGCCAGGTAACTTAAATGCAATGTGTTACAGGTAACTTAAATGCAAAAACGACAAACAGTAACTTTCTTTCAAGTGAAACAAGGAAATAAGTACAGTAAGCAATGCAGATATCACTAGGAATCGACAGAAGCACTGAAAAGCCGGGTTTTAGGTGGAATTAGCATTTCAGGGAAATAACAAGCAAACAAACAACAAGCATACAAACAAAGCTAGATTCAGCAGGCCTGGATCTAGTCTATGCTACAGCAAACAAGGTGTACCAATTTCAGTAAGAAACAGTTCAAATATGCAGGCACTATAAGCCTTTAACCAGAAATTCCCAGCTCAGAAGGGCAGAGTCCAGCCTCTCTTCCCACAAGAGTGCAGACCACAAACCTTCTTAATGTAAAATAACTGGCCTGAAGCCCAAGTGCTTAAACCAGAACTAATACACTGTTAGATAACAGACACTGAGCCCTCAATCAGCAGTTTCCAACTTAGAAGGATGTAAGCTACCTGTCCTGCCACCACAGTGCAGGCCACAAACCTTCCTAATGTAAAACAACTGGCCTGAAGCCCAAGTGCTTAATCCAAAAGACTTAGAATGATAGCTACACTTTAATCAAGTTACTACCAAGCAGTAATAAATACAATTGAATACTTTAAAGAATGCCTGGATTAGTGCTCAAGGTATACAAACAAAGCAGATTCAGCAGGCCTGGATCTAGTCTATGCTACAGCAAACATCTGTACCAATTTCAGTAAGACGCCATTCAAATATGCAGGCACTATAAGCCTTTAACCAGAAATTCCCAGTTCAGAAGGGCAGAGTCCAGCCTCTCCTCCCACAAGAGTGTAGACCACGAACCCTCTTAATGTAAAATAACTGGCCTGAAGCCCAAGTGCTTAAACCAGAATTAATACACTTTTAGAAAAACAGACACAGAGCCCTCAATCAGCAATTCCCAACTTAGAGGGATGTAAGCTACCTGTTCTGCTACTACAGTGCAGACCATAAACATTCTTAATGTAAAACAACTTTTCTGAAGCCCAAGTGCTTAAACTAAAAGGCTTAGAATGAGTTACACCAAGCAGTAATAAATACAATGGAGTACTTTTAAGATGACGCAAAAGCAAAATAAAGTATGAAGAAACACAAATACAGTAAAAGCTGATACATTTTTTTTTAAGTAGAAAAAAAGAAAGGAAAGAGAGAAAGGAGTAGCAGAAACTAAGCTGATTGGCCTTCTCAAATGTTCTCCCTGTACTGGGTCGAATGAGGTAATGACACTAGACTGGGAGGAGGGTCCCAAATCAAATTTACACTAGGGGTGGGCAACTGCAAAGCCACCAACAATTGGAACGTCCACAGGGGTTTCTCACTCAGGAATACAGGGCTTAAGTAAAATGTCCTATGCAGAGTGCCTCAAGGCTCTATCCCTGTATTCTGTCTCCTACAGGCTTTTGAGGGGAAATCTATGCCTGATATACAGGGCTTTGTCAGACCGCACTCTGATGGACCTCCTGCATATTCCTAAAATAAACAGCACCAGAATTACCCATTCTAAGGACTTAAACCTTGCCTGTGATATAACTAGGACCTGCTGGAGAGCCAGGTATGTATCCCAGAGACTACCCCATCTCTAGAACAGGCTTAACATCCATGTAAAGCAGAGTTTCTCCCTAACCCAATTCAAGTGTAACTTGGACAATTGGATGTGGAACAGGAAATTCATCCCTGGTTTGGCACCTAAGTCTCTAATGGACACAGGCAATCTGTAAATGGTTCATCTCCCAGGCCCATGCTTACACTTATCAAGGGTATCAGAACTTGTCAGATATTTGAGATGCATGGTTAGGCTTAAAAAAGGGGACTATGTCATAACAACGAAAAATTAAAATCTTGAACGCTGGAAACACTGAAAATCCATAATATCAAAATCTGTTTTGTGGGTGGCTGTACACCCCACACCCCCTGCTAATTATATATACCGACTTTGAGATCGCCCTACAGTGAGGAAAAGGCAAATTTCCCGATCTTCACTGTTTTGCAATCTCAGAAAGCACACTGATATACTGCATTTTCGATGTTTCCAAGGCTCGAGATTTTAATTTTTTGTTCATCTGACAGGGACCCTTAAAAAAGGCCCTTGTGGTTGTTAGCCTAGTAAACACATATGAAGCTATGAACCTATGCTTGCCCTGGGTTGGTACAATTGTCTTTATGCAGCCATTAACTTGATTCAGTAGGGGTTTTGTGAACAATTCCACATAGGCTGTTGTTTTCACAGTTGGGAGGCAATGAGTGTCACTTAATAGTAGGAAGTTTGCCTTAGGCAAAGTCCCATACCATACCCTTGCAAGCTGTAGCTCCCCCACTATGACTCAAGAAACCCATAATACATACTTAAATATAGTGAAGACACTATATTTAAGTATAGTAAAGACACTCCCTATTCAACCCAACACAATATTTATGGGTGAGTTTAACTACCCCACTATAATCTGGGAATCAAACATGACCTCTAAGTGCAGGTTCAGAGATTTCTAGATTTTGTAAACACTATTGGCACTAAAATCATTTATCTGGTCCTCATAGACACTGGAGTATGTTGCACCCCCCCAGTGTAATGTCCTCACTGCCATATCAGGCCATAAAGTTGTCTACTTTTAAATAAAAATAAAACCTGGGACCCCAGCTAACCCTGCGATTTTTAGGAATTATTCTATGGTAGTTTGTAAGCAGAGACGTTCAAGCACATCATAGTATTTGACCAGTCCTGGCATGTGTTTGGTCTTAATGTGCCTCGAGATGCCTCTACCTTTTGTTACTTCCTGTGCAGTAGCTAGTCTAAATATGTGGACAGTAGTAACACCTTTAGATTTTCTTGGGTTGGTTTTGTTATGTCAGAAAGTTTATCAGGTTGCAATATCTGAAAAGGCAGTATGGGAATAGAAAAGTGTTAGCCAATATATGAAAGCCTAAAGGGGACAGGTGCAGACAACACCTGGAAGACAGCATGGTCTCTCAACCATATCCTCATAGGCTGACAAATATTGTACCCTGTTCAAATAACACCAAAAACTAAACCAATGATTAAAGTCAATCATCTTCTGTTCATATTGTGGCATCATACTTGGAGACAGTAGAAGGCCACTTAATAGTAGGATTATACTGGCCGGGGACATATAGTCCAAGGGCTCCATCATGTCTCTGTCCATATAGCCTAAGGAGGTACATCTCAGGTTGTTTACATTCAGATGGAGTATGACTGAATCATTCTGGTACTTGTAGTTCAACAACTTGAGTGCATGTGTGATCAGGCTGACCAGGCAGCTCCTGACCCCTGATACACAACTGATTGTGACTCTCTTCTTACTCAGCCTGGTGAGTGGGACATCTGTCTGTCTCACAATGGAATCTCCTATGATCAAAATATTGCATGGTGTGAAGGTTTTCCTTATGGATTTAGAAGCTGAGATGGTGGGTGTTGTTTGGTAGAGTGCTTTTGATGTTGCTGAAGAAAATAAATTAAATAGATGGGAAGTATTTGGGGTTTAGGAACATTACATTTAACAGCCTCAACATATGTGGATGCATGTGTTTGGTCTATACTATATGTGGTGGGTGCAATGCGTGTATATCTGACAACTTGTTTGGTATTTTAAGTGCTTGTTTGTGATAGCCATGTTTCCAGTGGCATTAACTACATCTCCCACATACTGTATCACTTTGTTTAAGAATTAGGTGGTTGTTAGTAAACAAGACAATTGCTACATTGCCTCAGGATGCTCATATCCACCAAACTGCAGAGATAGTAGGAAAGTACACATACATTGTTAGATTCTTATTAGATTATATTCAAGGAGTTGGTAAAAGATGGGTTTACAGCTGGATAACAGGAGTAAGAATTGAGTCTATCAAGAATCGAGACTATCTAAGACTAAATTCATGTGGTGGTATTGCAAATTAGTTTCTCTTTGCACAACTATGTACTTAAGACATTTCAAAGGTAGGATTAAAGGGAAATTTTCATTTCTAAGTGCCTACATCAATATAGTGCACTTGCAAACCACCACTGCTTGATGTTAAGCATTTATTATGAGAGTGTTTTGACTATATTTAGTGGCAATTATAAGACTATGTGGAAATCATGTTAGCTGATGTAGGAGGAATTGTTTTCATATGTTAGATAAAAAAACACAACACAAGACCACAGATTGTAGGAAGTTGGATTGGCAAATTGTGTTTTTCATTTCTTATAGCTAAACTGAAAACACAGGTTGGAAAGTTAACCCCAAATGTGACTTTGAGACGTCAACAGAGAAAGAAATGTGACAGCTTAAAGTGGGTGCAGAAAATACCAACTTTAAAGTCTTAAGAACAATTAATAACCTACTGACAGCTTATGACATGAGCTCTGTTTAAATCACCACTTAATAGTTTACTATGTGGAGGTCTTATAAAGTATAGGCAGCTTCAAGAGATATTTAGAAGGTTGAAGCTCTCTTACATGAAGGCAAAGGATGGACCTTGTTAAAGCAATGACTCTTACCAACCACATGTTCTTTACCCATAGGAAAAGATCTTATATGTCATGTTTATAAAGCCCTGATTGCAAAAAAATGTATTTGAAAGACTGAGGAAGGCATGAAAATCTATTTTAGGAATGCAAGTACTATAAGAAAACTTGGGTAGAATAAAAGTTTGTTTAAAATATGATATTAAATACAGTAATTATACATTCTTTGTAGAAGTGTTTTTATAATGTTATTTATACCAGCTAATCTTCATGTATTATTTCTGGTTATTTTATCAGCCTTTAGGCATTTGTAATATATCGCTGTGGGACTGAAACCAAATTTTTTGCTCATGTTGTAAGTTAACAGAATTTATTAAATCATTTACAAGGCATTTACAGCTTGCTATGGCCAAAGAGGATACTGAGTCTTCCCTTACGACTTACTAGGACACAAATAACTGGGTCAAATTCACTTGAAATTGTTAGATTTCTTGCTGGTGGAATGAAATATATGTTACTGAGAAATGAAAAAAGAAGGAACATTCAGCATGCACTGATATATTTGATGAATGGTCTTTATCAGAAAAAAAGCCACATTTCAGTAAGAAAGAGGTAAATTATGGAATAAGTGGGGTCTCTGCATCCTTATATTTGTCCTTAAAATATAAAGGGAAAAGAAAATCAAAGAGGAGATTATCCTGGACACAACTTATTGACAAGAGTATTTCATAGAAATTTTATTGTTTTGAGATGTATTTTCTAATCTTGGGTGGCCACAGTGGTGCAGTGGCTAGTATTGTCACCTCACAGCAAGAGGTTGTTTGGTTCGATCCTTGGCTGGGGTGTCTTCTGTGCAGAGTCTGCATGTCCTCCCTGTGGTCATGTGGGTTTCCTCCCACATCCCAAAGACATGTTGCAGGTGGCTTGGACACTCTAAATAGGCCCTAGGTGTGAGTGCACATGTGTGTGTTTGCCTTCTGTGGAAGGCTGGGCACCAGGCTGGCAACTTGACACTGTAAAGCTCCACTGCCAATCATGAGCAGACAGGTGATCCACCGTGGTGACCTCTAGCCAGGAAAAGCCGAAAGAAGATGTATTTTCTAATCTTCATCTAGTTTAAGATTCTACATGTTTACTAATATCACTGTACATGTCTATATCTGGTCAGGCTGATATTGATATGTTAATTATGATAACTTTTTTACATTGTCACATTTATTGATTGTAATGTTGGCAACAAAGCTAATCATGTGATAGCAAGGGGGAAAATACATATATTAGTCAAATAGCCATAGCTTGATTTTAGGAAACAGATAAATAATAAATACTCATAACAACTTATGTTACTACACAGATTCAGTGCTCTAAGGCTTTGTGAGAAACAATACATTTATAGGATAAAACAGAAATCCTACACTTTGGAAAACATCATATATTTATGTCAACACATTTACATCTAGGATATTAGCCATTAGAAGTTTCCTTCAGGTATCTGAATTTCAACAAGAAACTGAAAGGGCCGGATTCACGAAGGCTTGCACGGAGTCTAAGAGTAGTGTAAGACTCCATGCAGTCAACATGTCTGCCGAGCGATCCAGGAACATCCGGCAGGGGTGTGCAAGAGAGCTCCTAAAACGTCTCTTGCACACACAGGGTTAGTTTATGCAAATTACCTCTGCAAATGAGGTAAATTTGCGATCCAGGAAACACTAAGCTGTCCGAGTAAGAGAAGTGTTATTTGCAGAAATATACTCGGTTGGCAACTGAGTACCGTTCTGCAAATAGCAAAACTGAGCCATGACAGCGCCAAATAAAGGATGCATCCAGTTTAAGAAGCATGCCAATGGCCAAATATATGGCCATTGGCATTTTTATGTGTGGCAAAATAATAAAAATCAAATTTATTTATTTTTCCTCGATCACCGATGTTTAAGCATAGCGCAGCGACACGCAAACATGCGGCGCACTAAAAACCAGAAAATCAAGAATTTAAAAGCCACAAATATGATTTAATTCAAAATATTCATCTGCCATGCAAGTGAATGGTAGGCTGAAGACAACATAGCTACTGAGTAGTGGTTGCTAAGGGGGAAGCTCAGTGTGAGAGATGTAACCAAGCATTAGTAGATAATCCTATGCAAATGAGGATAAGAATAGTGAATCCCAATATTTCCTGCTATGTGAACCATGTCTCTAGAGTGCAGGAGTAGGATAAGGGGAGGAACAGAGTAGAAGATGGGTGACATCATGAGGGGGTATGTACCCAAAATACTGTAAGCTTATTGGAGCAGAGTGGCATGTGTTTGCTGTGAGTTACTCAGGACTAGGAGAGGTGTGTCTACAGTTGTCTAAACTGAAACCCAGAAACCGAAGGTGTATGCCATGGCTATCACCAAAGTTTCTCGCAAAGCTGCTTACACTGTGTGCGTGCCTGTAAACCCGTCTAAGCCTGTGTGTGTGTGGGTGTGCACCCGTGTAAGCCTGTGTGAGGCTGTCTAAGCTTGTATACACAAATGTGCACCCGCCTAAGCCTATGTAGGCTTGTGTAAGCCTGTGTGTGCACGTATGTGCTCGTGTGCACGTGTTTGTGCTTGTTTGCATGGTGCTGCCCCTGTGGAAATATAAAGGGAAAAGGAAGGAAAAGAAGTAGTAGGAAGTTAACCAAGGAGAACTAGCAGAGCTGCCAGATGAAATCAATCAGAATCAGCCAATTACACAGGCAGTACACTAGCCCAGCCCAGGACAGCACTTAAAACTCTGCAAACAACATTCCCCCATGTTTTTCTCAGAAACACTGCAACACTGCAGCCAACAAAGAGAAGTGAAAACTTAAAAAGCTTAAACTGAGACATAAAAATGTTAGAGGCTACCATTGCTGTTATAAGGCAACATGTGCAAGATTCTGAGGGTGGTGCCATTGCGAATGCTGCTGAGCAACCCACAGTGAGGAGACGGAGAAGAGTGTACAAACCCAGGGTAACCTACCAGGTGCTACATGAGCTGGAGATAGTGGAGCAGTATAGAGTGGACAGAGAGCTCCTGCAGCAAATTGTTGAGCTGTGCAGGCCATGCCTCACACACAGAACCAACAGAGGGGAACCCATCCCTGTGGAAACCAAGGTATGTGTTGGCCTAAGAATACTAGCAACAGGTACTTTCCAGAGACCAACTGGTGATATGATGAGGATTTCACAGGCATCAGCATCCAGGGTACTGCACCAGTTCCTGAATGCCATGTCAGCACATCGGTGATCATGTACATTTCCCCAGTTCCCATGATGTATTGGCCAGCAATATGCATCTCTTCCAGCAAATAGCGGAATACCCTGAGGTAGTGGGTGCAATTGACTGCATGCACATACACATCAAAGCACCAGCCGGTAAGCGGGGTAGGGCCTACATCAACCACAAGAGTTTCTACTCCATCAACTGCCAGGTCGTGTGTGATGCCCAGGGCATAATACGGAATGTGTGTGCTGGCTGGCCTGGAATCTACCATGATTCCCATATCTGGAATCTGATGCAGCTGTACCAGACATTTGCCAGTGGGGACATCCCTGATGGTCACCTAGTGAGGGATGCTGGATATGCACTGGAGCCATGGCTTATGACACCCATCAGAAATGCACACACACCTGAACAATAACTCCATAATGAGGCACACACACAAACACAAAATGTAATCGGGCATGTGTTTGGAATGCTCAAGTCATGGTTCCGGTGCCTGGACATATCTGGTGGAGCCTTGCAGTACTCACCAACTACATGTACCCAAATTGTCATGGTATGTGCCATGCTAAACAATATGATCCTGCGAAAACAGCTGCAGCAGGAACAGCATTGGGCAGGGCCAAATAGCCCCCCACCATTGCCAAGGCCTGGACAGGCACAGTGTGCCTCGGAGGAGGAACAACCTGAGCCTGCCCCAGTAGGCAGAAGGAGGCATGCCCAGTATACCTTGGCCTTGGCAAAGAGGCAATGCATAGCACATACACTGGCTCAGTAGGTACTCTGGAAATGATACCTCTCTCTGACTCGCACATAAAATAAAAGGGATGCCTAACTTGACACTACCTGTTTCCAAACATATATAGGGCGTGTAGTATGTGCATCTGACATAGGCAGCCCTGCAGCACCACCTGAGGCATGATTGCCATGTTAGAAGCAATATAAAGCAGTGCTAAGCAGCTTTTACCAATATCTAGCATATGTAAACAAACTTGCTCGTGCAATGTTGGCCAAGGTCGGGCAAAGTTGAGCAAAGTCAGTTACACATACTCACAACTGCTTTACTGTTCCTTAGCCAGTCTGGTCTGGCCAGCATGAAAATAAAAAGCAGTGATAGGGCTTGAACCCAGGATACTGTGCACTATAATCACAGTACAGAACCACTAAGCCATGATAGCATTACAGTGGCACTAACACAGCCGTACAATTTTACACTAATGCAAACACAAAGCAATGCTGTATCATGCCCCTAATGAGGCAAATGGGTAACCTCACCCACACACCTATGCAGACAGAGTACCTCAGGCCAGGTGTTGTGATGTGGGTTGTGTAGGCTATGAAGTTGCAAGCTAATATATGTGACAACGGACGCTAAGATCTGTACTACAGTAGTATGCCTCAAGCCAGTACGATAGGCAACATTACAGACTGTAATGGTGTCCTGTATATAGCAGTGCAAGCACAACAAATGTGTAGAAGTGTCAGGTGAAACCCACATCCTATGTACACCCACAGTAACAATCCGGTGTGCCCACGGGTAGAAATGTACAAAGAATAGCTGTCCCCCCTGTATGTAAAAATGTGGATAAGACTATGCAAAGTGTCTCATGGAAGCCCTGTAGGCACAGCATGATCCCTGCTGATCTATGACACAAAGGTGAGCCCTGCTGTAAAAATACACCTTGATTTACCATACACATATAGTAGAAATTTGTATACTGTGCATGCTCACACACTGCAACAAATGTAGTGGATTTCATTCAGCATCACACTGAAAGGTCATACTGGGCATGCTCACACACTTAAAGAAACAAAGTAAATGTCAGGCAGGAAGATACTGAAAGGTCATACTGGGCATGCTCACACACAGGCTAAATACGGATGTGATAATAAGGGATCTATGGACAAGTGTGTATAGTCATCTCTACTTCCAGAAACACATTCACAAAGTGGTCTGGAAATCCTGCTATGTGTTCACACAAACTGCCAAGCTCTGTGCATGCAGGTCAAAGGAGGTTGCCACTACTCAGCAGTCTTCAGACTTGTCAGAGAGTACTACAACACACTTACGATGAATCTGTCTAGGCACGCTCAGCATCTAGAAAGACCAATGAAGTACCTTAACAAGAGGATTACTGGCCTCAAATAGTTGCCCCATGCAACAAGAATGAATGCAATCCAAGCTGTACTCTGCTGCATGCTGTCCACACAGGAGATGTCTGCCCAAAAGACAGGTCCAAGTCATGGTTACACTCAGATCTGTTCTGAGTTACAGCTGAATGTCACTAAATGTACAGAGCCAACTGAACATCCTGGCAGATAGGATCAGTGTTAACTTGACCCCCCTTTCACCCATAAAAGGGCACATGTCTATAATGGAAGACTGCAAAGTTGCTGTCATCATGGCTGCACAGGTAAAAAACACTCTCCGAAGCCAGTATCACAGCAGCCATGGGACTAGATAACTTCCTAGGCTGTGTAGTATCTACTTCCCTGAAGTAAACATTAACATGGAAGGTCTGTGGCTACTGAAGTTTCCAGAGGACTGCAAACTAGGAGCCATAATTGTAAACACTAAAGATGTGGACATCCTACAAAAGGGCCTCACTGAGACAGATGGCTGTTGTCCAAGCCATGGGCTGTATCTCAATGCCAAAAGGTGCATTATCATCACCTTTGTTAAAATCCCTGTAGCCAAGAACTACAACATAGGTGGTAGTATACCTCACACTGTAAGTGTGACAAGAGACCCTGGGTCACAGGTGGCCAGTGGATACAACTGTGATAAGCACATTCCCACAGTAGTCAGGAAACACTCTTATGTGGCACACCTCATCACAAAATGTGTCACATGCAGAATAAAAGAGGACAGTATTCCCTTCTAGTCACCACTCACTAGAACTATAAAAGAGTACAATGCCACTGTTGCTATGTACCTCACAAGACAACTACAACAACTGGAAAGCCAGCAGCAATACCTTACAAAGAGCATTAGTGTCCTGAAATACATGCCATACACAGACAACCGCAAAATGCTCCATCCGTACTCCCTTGCATATCGCCAACTCAGAGGTGTTCACTGCCTAACATACAAAGCTATGTCAAACATAGAGCTGCTGGATATGATCCATGTAAAACACTCATAATCACTCTGACCTTTGGACCGAAAACCACGAGTTAAATAAAAAAGGAAGGGGTGTAGCCATTTACCTTATGGATATCCACACCTTCAGGTTACTGGCACAGCATGAGGCCTTGGAGACCATGCAAGTGCAACTAAGATTGGGCAAAGCTGCCGATCAGATTGTAGCCTGCTACAGATCACGTACCTTGTCTCAGGAAGCTCACTCAGTATTCCGGAGAACAATAGCAAATATAATGGCAAATATACAATGGCAAATATAATGTATTTATTACTGCTTGGTGTAACTCATTGTAAGCCTTTTAGTTTAAGCACCTGGGCTTCAGACCAGTTTTACATTAGGAAGGTTTGTGGTCTGCACTGTAGTGGCAGAACAGGTAGCATACATCCTTCTAAGTTGGGAACTGCTGATTGAGGGCTCAGTGTCTATTATTCTAAAAGTGTATTAATTCTGGTTTAAGCACTTGGGCTTGAGGCCAGTTATTTTACATTAAGAGGGTTCGTGTTCTGCACTCCTGTGGGAGGAGAGGCTGGACTCTGTCCTTCTGAGCTGGGAATTTCTGGTTAAAGCTTATAGTGCCTGCATTTTTGAACTCCTTCTTACTGAAATTGGTACACCTCATTTGCTGTAGCATAGACTAGATCCAGGCCTGCTGAATCTAGCTTTGTTTGTATAACTTGAGCACTAATCCAGGTATTCTTTAAAGTATTCAGTTGTATTTATTACTGCTGGTAGTAACTTGATTAAAGTGTAGCTATCATTTCTAAGTCTTTTGGATTAAGCACTTGGGCTTCAGACCAGTTGTTTTACATTAGGAAGGTTTGTGGCCTGCACTGTGATGACAGGACAGGTAGCTTACATCCTTCTAAGTTGGGAACTGCTGATTGAGAGCTCAGTGTCTGTTATTCTAAAAGTGTATTAGTTCTGGTTTAAGCACTTGGGCTTCAGGCCAGTTATTTTATGTTAAGAAGGATTGTGGTCTGCACTCTTGTGGGAGGAGAGGCTGGACTCTGCCCTTCTGAGCAGGGAATTTCTGGTTAGAGGCTTATAGTGCCTGCATATTCTAACTGTTTCTTACTGAAATTGGTACACCTTGTTTGCTGTAGCATAGACTAGATCCAGGCCTGCTGAATCTAGCTTTATTTGTATGCTTGTTGTTTGTTTATTTCCCTGAAACGCTAATTCCACCTAAAGCACGGCCTTTTAGCACTTCTGTGGATCCCTAGTGATATCTGCATTGCTTACTGTACTTATTTCCTTGTTTCACTTGAAAGAAAGTTACTGTTTGTCATTTTTGCATTTAAGTTACCTGTAGCACATTGCATTTAAGTTACCTGGCACTTGCTCACTAAAGCAATTATATAACTCAGCTCTAAAAAATTAAAAGCACTACACCCTCACAAACTCCGCTTGAGTACCTTGTTCCCCATTGGCCCTTTTTTTCAATTATAAAGGAATTCCCAATACTATTCTAGCATGTCCAAAGGTCAGTTGTCAATCTCCTCTCCGGTCCAGCTGGTGAATCTGGGAATCTTGAGGCAATGTTACAACTGCCTCATGTACACAGACAACCCTCTCCTCCTCCCAACAAGTTCCAACACATGTGAGAGATGCAACCATATAGCCAAACTGGAGGCTAAGCTCTCTCAACTCAGTACTGGTAACCAGTCAGGAGGAGAAAAACCACACTCACTACAATTCCAGTCTCACATAGACCTACCACGACAACAAACCAAACACATAAACACACAAAACATACTCGAGGCTCAAAATAAAAATCTGCCTAAGCAGCAGAGACCTCCAAAGCAAACACCTAAGCAACCTACCCCAAAACAAAACACATGCAACACATAGCTCACAAAGCCAGTGTGCAACAGTCACAGCCCTTTAGGCTAAACAACACACCTGTTACACTTGTAATAGCTGATTCTATCATCACCCACACTGACGTCCGCTCACCAGGCTGAACAAGGAGAAGGTCATGGTGAGCTGCCTGTCGGCGCTAGGATCCGCCACATAACACATGCACTCAGGTCACTCCAAGGCAAGAACAAATATGACTCAGTCATTGTCCATGCTGGTGTGAATGACCTGAGATGTACCTCCCTGGACTACATGAAAAGAGACATAGAGGAGCTCTCTGAGCATGTAGCCCAGGCCGGTAAGACCCTGACCTTGAGTAGCATCTTACCCTCACCAAGAATGATGCCACAATATGAAGACAAGATGATCAATTTCAACAATTGGCTTAAGTGTTGGTGTCATTCAAAGGGGATCAATGCCTGTCAGCCTGGGATGACATGCTCGACAAGCCACGATGCTTCGCTAGGGACGGCTTGCACCTGTCACCCTGGGCTTTGGATATTGGCAAAGGCTGTTGCTACCCCCATAGTGCCTTTTTAGGCAAGGCTCAAAGACAAACCCACCTCCATAGGTATCACAAGGGATAAGAAACTAAGAGTAATGCTACTCAATGCCAGAAGTCTAAACCTCAATATGCACTTTCGAAACTCTCCTTAGCATAGAGAACATCGATATCTGTGCAGTAACAGAAACCTGGTTCAAGGCTCGAGATCACCCGGCACTACCAGGTAATACCTCATACCATGCTTTTGCCCCAAAACTTGGATCGAACCACAAAATGAGGGGAGTATCAATATTTGTCAAAGATACCCACACCTCCAGGTTGGTGGCACAGCGAAAGCATCAGAGACTATCCATGTGCAACTAACAGTGGGTAAAACTGCCTTCCAGTTTATAGCCTGCTACAGACCACCCTCCCAAACACAGGAACCCCACTTGGCCTTCCTGAGAATACTGGAAAATATGAAGGTCTCTCCAAACACCATTATATTGGGACTTCAACTACCCAAACATAGACTGGGAGCATTACTCTAGCTCCAACACCCTAGCCCAAAGGTTCCTAGAATTTATAAACTCAAATGCTATGGAACAACTTGTTACCACTCCCACAAGAGGGGAAAACATACTGGACCTGATCATCACCAACATGGGGACACTATGCTCCAGACCAGAAGTGTATCCCTCACTGGTAAGATGAGACCATAAACTAATCTCACTGGATATTCACATCCCGACCCCACTCCCTGCCCAGAAAACCACAGTGAAAAACTTCTCTAAAGCAAATTTCACATGCCTCAAAACCGAGGCGAAATCCTTCAAAGCAACCGGCCCTGTGGAAAATACGGCCCAGACCGCAGAATCCTTTATAAACGCATTCTATGAACACCTTCAGGAATGCATGGATCATGCAATCCCAAATAAAACCAAGACCCAATCCTCCAAAGGCAGACGTCCTGTCTGGTGGACCCCAGCAATAAACAAACTATACAATAGAAGGAGGAAGCTACTACATGATAGAGCAAAATCCCAAAAAGGGAAGGCATCTCTGATCAGTATTAACAAAAAACTACAGGCACTCATAAAATCGTCTAAGGCCAGCTTCAAGAGAAAAATTGGACAGGACACTAAGGATAATCACAAGGCTTTCTTTAGTTATGTTAGGAACCTGGGTGGGAATTCTCAGATATGCTCAGAATTAGTCCAAAATGACAAAAAATACACCGAGCCCACAGACATTGCCAACATCCTAGCTGACAGGTTCAGTGCAAACTTCTCCCCTCTCCCCACCAAAGGGCAAATATCTATCCCAACAGAGTGCTGCCCCTGACATCTCAGATGCTCAGGTAAGAGCCACCCTCTCCAAAGCAAAAAACACAGCATCAATGAGACCAGATGGTGTCCCGGGCTGCGTCCTACATGAACTCCAAGAAGAGCTAAACCCAAACATAAAACTACTGTTCAATCTTAGCCTTACTACAGGATATGTACCCAAAGAGTGGCGTACAGCAACAGTGGCCCTCTCCACAAAGGTGGTGCCTCAACGGATCCTGGAAACTATCGCCCCATAAGCCTGACTAGCTTGGTCTGCAAAGCTATGGAAAGGATCATCATGGACCTCATAAATAAAGATATTGGGGACCTACAGACACTGGATCCTACCCAGTTTGGCTTTGTTAAGGGCAGATCCTGACTCTTAAACCTGGTCGATTTCTTTGAAACAGTCACCAAGGCCATTGACGAGGGGAAGATGGTCCACACAGCCTACCTGGACCTCGCAAAAGCCTTCGATACAATACCCCACTCGGGCATTATAGATAAGCTCACCAGCTTAAATATAAACCCCTATGTCACCAGATGGGTTGCAAACTGGCTCAAGGACAGAACCCACACGGTTAGAATTGCTGGAGCCATGTCAGAGTCCCAACCAGTTACAAGTGGCATCCCACAAAGCTCAGTCCTGGGACCTCTCTTGTTCGGTATATATTTCTCGGCGGTACAGGCCAACACGGAAGGACTGTGGCTGACCAAGTTCGCAGATGACTGCAAACTGGGTGCCATAATCAACTCTCCAGCTGACACAAGCATCCTCCAAAAGGGCCTCATAGAAACAGACAACTGGTGCCAGAGCCATGGCCTCAAGCTAAATGCCAAAAAGTGTTTAGTCATCCCCTTTGGCAAAAACAAAGTGCCCAAATTACCACATAGGTGGTAATCCATTAAGTACAGAAGAAGTCATTAGGGACCTGGGGACCCAAGTTGATAGCAATCTCTCATTTGACAACCACGTGGCCAAAGTGATTAGAAAAACATTTTATATAGCCCACCTAATCATGAAGGGATTCACATCTAGATCAACGGAGGTCATCGTACCTCTTTACTCATCCCTCATCAGTCCCATAATTGAGTACAATGCCCCTTTTGGGATGTACCTTACCAGACATCTGCAGCAACTGGAAAGACCCCAAAAGTACCTCACCAAGAGGATCAAAGGGCTCAAACAGATGCCATATGCTGCCGGTTAAAGAAACTCCAGCTCTACTCAGTGGCATACCACCTGCTCAGAGGCGATCTGTGCCTGACGTATAAAGCCATGTCCAACCCGGAATTAATGGACATGCTGCACCTCAGAAAATCCAAATCCCATCGAGCTACGAGAGACTTGAACCTCAGCACTGAAATAAATAGGACATGCTGGAGGGACAGATTCATAACCCAGAGGCTCCCTTCACTCTGGAATAAAATCCCAGTCCAGGTTAGGCAGAGTCCCACATTGACTCTCTTCAAGAGGAATCTTGATGAGTGGATGGGAGATCGTAGGTTTACCATGGCTATCACTTCTGTGTCACTGTTAGACAGAGGCACAGTATACTAACCTCAAAAAAAGGCATAGCAAAATTAATTTAAAATGGGTGGTGAAAGCCAAACACACTCTGGCTAGGCTTATGAATGCCCTAGGGCAGATAGCCTAGTATGAACCTATGAACCTATGAACCTATGAGACATCACAAATAAAATCAAGATGCACTCCTCCAAAAATAGGACAACAAGCAGGTGTATGTTATCCATAAATAAGCTAGACAAGAGAAGGAGGAAACAAACACATGATAGATCCAACTTCACTAAAGGAAAGGCATCACTGATAATTATCAGGAAGAAACAATGATCGCTCGTAAAATAATCCAAGGAGGGTTTGCAATGACAAATAGTCAAGGAATGTAAGAATAACAACCACAAAGCCTTCGGTCAGTATACCAGACATGTAGGTGTCAACTTCCAAATATGCTGTCAGCTACTGAAAAAAGGAATGAAATACATCAAACCAACATTCATTGCCCACATCCAGGGGGACAAGTTCAGTGTAAACTCCGCCCCATCACCCCCAAAACCCAAAAAGGCCTGTGTCCATCACAGAAGGATGCAGAGACCCAGACGTCATGGCCATGCAGGTAAAGACAGCCCTCACCAAAGCTAAGAACATAGCATCAATGTGACTGTATGTTGTCCCAGGCTGTGTCTTATACTAGGCCCATAAGGAGCTACACACTCACCTACATTCACTGTCCAGACTCAACCGTACCACAGACTATGTACCCAAAGAATGGCATACACTAATAGTCATCCAGCTCCACAAAGGGTGTGCCAAAACAGAACCTGGAAACCATTGCCCAATATGTCTACTCAGCCTGGTATACAGACCTATTGAGCCAATTGTCATGGAACCCAGACACTGAGACATTGGGGATCTCCAGACACTGAACTCTACACAACTTTGCCTTGTCAAAGGCACAGCCTGGCTCCCTAACCTAGTTGAGTTATTTAAAGCAGTTACCATGAATATAGATGGAGGTGAAAGTAGTCCACACAGCCCACCTGGACCTCACTAAGGGCTTACTACACCATTCCCCACTCTGTCATCATGGACAAGTGTACCAGCTTGAACATTAACAGCTATGTAACAGGATGGGTGGCCAAGTGGCTCACAGATCAAACACACATGTTCATAGTTGTGGGTGCCATGTTCAACTCCAAGCCACTCACAAATGGCATCACACAGGTCTTGGTACTGGGACTCCACTTGTTCAATAGATACTGCTCAGAGGTACAGGGAAGCATGGCAGGTGTATGACTGGACAGGTTTGCAGATGAATGGTAACTGTGGTCCATAATCGACTGTACAGCTGACACAGATATCCTCCAGATGTGTCTTACAAAGACAGACACCTGGTGTCAAAACAATGCCCTCAAGCTGAATGGCAAAGAGTGCATAGTCATCCCCTTTGGGTGAAACAAAGTGCACACAAATTACCACATAGGTGGTAATCCAGCATGTACGGAGAAAGTCATTATGGCCTCAGGGACACAGGTAGATAGTAAACTCACCTTTGATGATCACATGGCCAAAGTGTTTAGACATTCCTTCAATGTAGCCCACCTAATGTCACCTAATGTAACCCACTTCGTATACTCTGATGATGTCACCATCCTACAAATATACCTGTGGAAAAAATAATTGCCAGTAATGTGTATAGCGCATCATGTTAATGTGTACTCCTGTAGTGTCATGAAGTAGTTAGGTAGGGGTTTGAATCCTGCACTGGACAACTGTGTGCATGAGTGTTTGTGTGTGGTCTCCTTGGGAAGGAACATCTTTTTAGGAGACTAGTGAAACACCTCAAAAGTGGTAAACTAACCTTTGTCAAGTCTGATGATGTCACCATCCTACAAATATACCTGTGGAAAAGAGAGCTGCCAGTAATGTGTATAGCACGTTGTGTTAATGCGTACTCTTCTAGTATCATAAAATAATTAGGTGGGGGTTTGAATCCTGCACTGGACAACTGTGTGTGTGGTCTCCTTGGGAAGGAGTAACCTTTTAGGAGACTAGTGAAACACCTCAAAAGTGGTAAACTAACCTTTGTCAAGTCTGATGATGTCACTATCCTACAAATATACCTGTGGAAAAGAAAACTCCCAGTAATATGTATAGCGCGTTGTGTTAATGTGTACTCCTCTAGTATCATGAAGTAGCTAAGTAGGGGTTTGAATCGTGCACTTGGTGAGTGTGTGGGCTGTATGTGTGTGACACTGTTGGTCAATGTGTTGTGGGTTTTGCTTTTACTACTGTATGACATATCAGTATGCATTGCACATGTGAGCTGGCTGTGTGGCAAATACATATACGTGCATGTTACCTCAATGATTGCATGTGTGGGAACCCTGCTTTCTCCAAGAACACAGCTGTCATCCTTGCCAGACTGTGCTGCTGCTTCCCAGACCTTAGGTCGCATCTGTATGCTTGTGACAAGGCCAGCCACTGCAGTGATCCCTGGCCTAGGTCATCTGTGTCACACAAATTCATTACGGTTCCTATTGGAATATGTGTGTGAGGGTCTATGGCCGGGGTATATGCCAGACCTTTTCAAACGCAGCAAAGTCTGTAAATGATGACTATTTATAACAGGTGCTGAACAACCTTTGTGGATATGCATGCAGACCCCTTATTGCTTATGTGATCCACCAAGGGATCTCAAAATACCTTTGGAAATGTGATTAACAAAGGACAGATGACATAACACTTGGTTGCATGTACACATCGGTACCTGTTCATCATGTTGTTGGCTACTACCTATGTGGTACTGTGGAGATAATGTGTTCCGTAAAGGTGGATGACTATGCTTAGTTTGGCTTATAGCTTTCCAGCATGGGTTTGACAACAGGCATCTGTCTGTATGATACCCTTGTGCAGGATGTGTGTGTCATCTGGAGAATGCATTATAGGCTGCAGTATGCATTACAAGACATGGACAGACATATCCCTACTGTGACTGCTTGTATCTAAGAGAGCTATATGCCAAACATGAGTGGTGTCAGTAAAGGGTGTAGGTGAATACCAGTGGTTACTGGCATAGTATAGTACCTGAAGGATCCAAATGTTGCTGTGTGTCCTACATCTGTGTGTCGGTTGTTAAGACATCATCTAATGATTGGTTATGTTCAGGCTGTGGAAGTGATGTATACTACCAGAATGCAAAACAATGACAGATAGTAACAGTATCACCCACACATGTGTAGTCAGGTTCCGGAATGTGTGTAGTACAATGCATACTGGCCACCAATAGAAACTATGGAGTGTTACTGTGTAATACAGAACATGTCACCCTGACCATGTGTCCACTATGCACGTACATGCACACAGTGCACCTCCACCATGTTCACAACTGTACACCTGCAAATCTGTGCTACACACATCCCACACATACTGTCCACTCTCTAACACATGCTGCCAATACTGCACATATCAGCCAAGTGTCACGTTGCTGGACAATACACAATTGGAACCAACTCTGGTGTAAACAACACTACAATGACAATCATAGCATGAATGCATCATGCCTGCTCAGCTACACCTTCAAGCATATCATTACACTGTACTGCTGACAACATGCTAACATTGCTATACTGCTATAAAGACACCCTGTGCATCAGCACCATGGTAGCCTGTTCTGCATTGATGTTACAGATGACAGGAGGTGGCACAGGTTTCATCATATGCACAGGGTGTGTTGTTGGTTTGCCAGAGGCCTACAGTGAGCCCTCCAATTGACATGTGTGTGTGTGTGTGTGTGTGTGTGTGTGTGTGTGTGTGTGTGTGTGTGTGTGTGTGTGTGTGTGTGGCAAGAATACTGGAATGGGCCAATGTTGATGTAATGTGTGTGGCTATGTGTTAGCCTTAGGTGTCTGGAGTATGTGTGTATGTCTGCATGCACACAGTTCCACCATGTGGCTGCCATATATGGGTATTTGTGGGACAGCCACAGACTGTACCTGCGAGGCTTCACAGATCACCATTTCTGGCCATGGATATGGTACCTGTGCCTGGCAGGGGTGCTACTGACACTATCAGGTACTAATCCAGACTGGGTTCTATCCCCAGAGGTCGATGGATGTACACTGGACACAGGTCCCTGCTGGGACTGTCCAGAGCCATGTGCACGTGTTCTTCTAGGATGTTCAATGGACAGCCCACCCCCAACAATGCTGGGGCTGGTACTGGCACAACGGGAGCAGCTGTGGCTTGAGGGACGTCGACGACTCAACCATCTCTCACTGTCTTGACACATGAACATGACATTGCGGAGGTTATCTAATGTCTCTCCCCAATGTCTATCAGTGACCTCGGTGTAATGACAGATGGCATCTGCTAGGTCATGGATACTGTCAATGACGGCGGTGTTATGTGCCCTCTGTGCCCTTAGTCCCTGTCTAGTGTACCATTCCATAAGTGCCTGTGCCTCCATGACAACTGGGAACATGTGTGACATTGTCAGACCTGTGGCACGTCTGCCAGTGGCATGATGAGCAGCACTGCTCCTACGAGAACCCCTGGACATCTACTTGTGTGGTACCCTTCCAGACATCTGTGTATGGCTGCTGTGTTGGGATGCATGTGCCATGGATACCACACTGTCCTGGCCAATGCCAACTTACGCTGTCCCTCAGCTATGGGCAGTGGTGATGGATGTATTGGCAGTATGACTGTATGCATGGATGGGGTCGACAGCTGTGTACTGTCGATTGGTGGGCCAACGACAGACCCTGGCAAACATGCCTGTGCCTCAACACACCTATCATCAGTATCACTGTTTTCCTCAGTGACATCAGTTTTCCTGCTGCAGTGAACCAGCCCAAGGTCAGCACCTGTTAGAGGAAGACAGGAAACACACTTTACCACCTGTACATGGTGTCAGCACACATGCACACATGAACACATGAACACATGCACACATGCACACATGAACACATGCACACATGCACATATGAATACATGAACACATAAACACATGCACACAAATGCACTCATCACTAAAACATGCACACACACACACACACACACACACACACACACCACCAGCAATCCAGAACATACTCAATAGTGGGTGATGGTGGGGTACAGTATCACAAGGCAAACAGTTATATCACACGTGTCAGCATGCAGGAAGTGTGTTTCCCAACAGCATGCAGTGCTGGTGTTGTCAGCCCTTGTCAATAACACTATACATGTTTATGATGCATGTGTGATGTTGTTCAGCGATTGGCCACACCCTGGAATGCACTGTGTACATGGACATGACAGTGCTGCGCAAGTATTATAAGCTCTGCAATGTTCCGTGCACCATCTCTCACAGGTATACATACCATGGCCGGATGTGTATCTGTGTGTCACATAGATATCCATTTGTGATGAGAGCGTGTGTGTCTTCAGCAGATAATAGTGGAAACAGGATTAGCACATGCATGCTATGTATATACACAGGATGAGTGGTGCATGTTTACCTGTTGGAATACCATTGCTCAACATGGCCATTGTACAGTGGTTATGGTGAGTGTAGGGCATATTGTGGACATGCCAGTGCCAGACATGACATGGCATGCTACAAAACAACTGCAACATTAAACATCACACAGACACAGTGTGTGTCATGTGACCTATACACTCAATAGCATTACAAGACATATATGTGTCACTGTGTACAAATGGTGATTGCTATGCATATTGTGTATAGGTGGCTATGTTTGCACACACACAACACTGAGGTGCATAGCAGGTAATGCTATGTGTAGTACTGTGGTCACTGTAACTGGATGGGGTGTACTACCACGAGCCGTCATCATGCAGTATCATGTGGTCACTCAAGGCTACTAATGTGTGCCAGACAGGCACATACTATGCTGTACTGGAACTGCAGTAACATGGCTACATTCACCATTTCACAGCCAGTTGTTTTATGGGTTTGTAAGGTGCACAATAGGGGGCATTGTCTACCATGAATGTGTAATGTGTCGAAGAGTGTCGCACAGCCACATGTGAGGCATCTACCCCTCAGGTATGTAATGTGTGCTGTGTGGATGAAGTGTGGGATACTGTAGTGTGACCTTACAGCGGGTGTCTGAATACACCATGTGTAGCATGTTAACGTGTACTGCATATGACAGTGTTGTGTATGTTGTGTGCATGTGTATCGACTCTGCCTATCCAATGTCCACATCAGTGTTGCCACAATTATATGGAATGCTCTGTGTATTGTATGTGTTTTAGGCAGCTACCCACTTTACTGGGAAGTGCATAGTCTCACAGCAAACATGCACAGCATGCATTATGCATATGTGTGTTATGTGTACATGGCCTACACCTCACCTATGACATGCACATTTAATTAGCAGTATTAAAGGTAGAACACACTCACCAGCATGGGTCGGCTGCCTTGCTGTCACACCAGAGGGACCTACAAGGATATGAGACACTTTGTCAGTGGCAACAACTGTGGCATTGCTACTGTGTGTTTGCAATCGTACAGTGGTACAACGGTTGACAGCACATGCCCACAGATTGTATTCCTAATTGTTACCATTGCACAACACTAGGCACCACATCATTTAACTGCACAGTACACAGCTCACATAAGCATGCTCTAACAATTGAGGTAACAGTAGTCTACAGCTATGCCATGTTACCTGCATGGTCCATGTCAGCTTGCTGGGTGACTCCGGCCTCCATGATGACACACATTAGTTTTTGAGGTTGATGTTGGCCAGGAGCCACCTGGCTCAGGAGCAGCTCCTCCACTCTGGTGAGGGGGGGATGGATGGCTACCCCCCACCTGTGGCAAGCTGCTGACTGCGGATATCAGATGCACACTGCCGGACATGTCTAATTAAATCACTGCAGTGATGGCGTACCTGCTCATATGTCCGGTTATGCATGCCTATGTCATTTACCCGATGGACAAGCTCTTGCCACAGCGCAGTCCACTCATGCTGGTCCTGGCTGGTTCTAGAGAACAGCAGGGCATACTGCTGCACCAGGCTGGATGTTATAATCTCTTCCTCCACCATGCTATAGGCGGGATTACGATGGTGGGACATAGCCCTGGAAGACAATGAAACAATATGTGTGAGCAAGTCATGAGGCACACGTATATTTATAATGTACAGATATCAATTAACTGCCATATATAGCAACCTACTGGCTGTCAGAAGATACGCACTTTCAACACCTCATGTCAGTACTCAACCCACAACTGCCTGACAGTGCCTGGCACACTCTATATAACAAAACATGTTTTGCGCAGCAACAAACTTACAACAGTATGTCACACTATACACCAGTACATGGCACACTGTATGCAACACAATGCACAACTTGGACACAGGAGGTATATATCATGCTAATGCATCATGACAGGTGTAATCCATTGCAATGATTATAAAGTCCAGTGACAGTATCACAGGTATAACACACTAGTCATTGATGGCAGACCCCTGCCTAACATATGTGCACATTCGTGAATATAGGTGGCATACTGCTGTACTACACTATACATGTTGCTAGGTACGCACCTATATGCTGTAACACACATATGACCGAGACCATGGTACAGGCGTACACACACACACACACACACACACACACACACACACACACACACACACACACACACACACACACACACACATCACACATACATACCAGACACATAGGTATGGCAACACAGGTGACCTTTACCTGTGCACCTTACAGTACTGTGTGTCAGTAGTTGCGAGACCATATGCCTGAGGTATGTAATCTGTGAGGACTACAGGGAAGACATGGAACAGTGGTTCCAATCAATGTGGACATACACCATACTGTGCTGTTTAGGCATACAGCCTCAGGTAGTACTACAGTTCATACAGGGGTTGGATTCACCAGCAGTAACACTCAATAAGCATGCATGTACTGCTTTGGCCTACAATGGGTACCCCAGTCGACAACAAGGGACTATGTTAGAACGTATGGCATACTGCTTTTTCAGCCTAGCAATTGTATACACATCTTTTGCTGGGATCACAGCTAGGACACATAATACCATGACAGAAACAGTTTCCCACTAAGCTATCACACATAAACCAAACTCTGACACATTCACTAACACATTCACCATCACACTCAGTCGAACTCACGTAGCAATTCTTGAAACAAGTACATGTGGGTGTGTATCACTTCATAGGTAGGTATGAGGCTATTGGCCCTAGGGCCTATATAAGCCTAGCCATACACTACTCTGGCCTTTGACACACAGGTCATTGCATTTCACGTGGCCCTGTCAAGCAGAGACACAGAGGTGAATACCTGGGTGTATTCACTATCTCCCATACAATCTTCACGATTATTTATGACAACTGCTAATTAGGAGCTTTGTTTGCTATGGATAGTTGGTTTGTTCCAGAGTATGGGATGTCTCTGAGATGGGAATCTATCCCTCCAGCATGTGCTGTTTATTGTGGTCAGAAGGTTTGGGTCCCTAGAGCGTGTAGCATGTAAAGATTGTGATCTGTTTATGTGCAGCATGTCCAACAGCTCTGGTTTTTACATAGCTTAGTATGTTAGGCAGAGGTCACCTCTGGGTAGGCGGTATGTGACACAGTGTAGATGTGGGTTTGTGAGATGGTCTGCATAGGGCATCTGTTTGAGGCTGGTATTACTCGTTGTGGGGTATGTCTTTGTCGTTTCACGTTGCTCTGGATGTCTTGGGAGGTACATGCCACATGGGGCATTAAACTCTATAATGGGTTTTATGTGTGATGAGTAGAGGGGAACACTGACCTATATTTCCCTGGATGACACACGTTTTGTGATGAGGTGCGGCAGGTAGACAGATTACATGACTAGTGTGTCACTGTGATTATTGAAGGGGAGATTATAGTCCACCTGTATCCCATGGTCTCTTATCACACTTTTGGTGTTAGGTGGACTACCACCTATGTGGTAGTTCATGGGTACGGAGTTTTTTCCAGAAGGGATGCCAATGCAGTTTCAACATTGAACTTGAGTCCATGGCTTTGTCACTGGCCATCTGTCACAGTAAATATGAGCCTGTCTCTCTCTCTCTCTCTCTCTATATATATATATATATATATATATATATACACACACACGTAAATATAAACATACATTGGTGTACATATTGATATCCATATAGGCACATATATGGTCCACCTTTCATGGTGGGAAAATCAATTATGCGAAGGTTGCGAGGTATACTGTTATGCACTTATATTGGACAGTGTTGTGTGGAATGCATTGAAGGTGTTCTTAGCACATGTAGCTTTAGCAGGCATCACTGGCTGCAACACTGCAAACCTGACAATTCATACCCACAGCATTTAACCACCACATGTCATATACCAGCACTGTATGCTGTCTTGTTTGCCACACGCTACAACCTACATTGGAGTATGCACATAACAACCTTCAACAACATATATATGTCCACCCTTCACAAAGAGTTGCAGTATGTCCCTTGCTCTATGCACATGTACAGATGCTAATATATCTGACACAGACAGATATCTCCATATGTGTGTGCCATACACACACAAGGTCCAAACTGTTGTAAGTCCATGGACCTCACAGCTGACCTGCTGGGCCTTGCTGCAACATGAACGGGTGTCACATGTGAGCACACAGTAATGTTAGAGGGTGTATATATAGCTGCAAATGCTTAATTACCATACTAGCCTGGTACAGCTGTTGCCAATGCTAAGCTACACGTTGATATGACTATCATGCATTTGTTACTCTGTCACATCCATGGTTATATAGCTATATGTGCTACTCCACCAAACAGACATTGGCCACACTACTGTACAGAACACAGATAACATGGTTCAGATGTTTGACATTTAATGCTGAGCTACATATATCACAGTTATGTCCCACTGCACACAGCTACACACTGATATGTCCATGGCAGTAGTTATGCAGGGCATCTGTGCATAGATATGTACTGCTGCCACCTATTGATGTTTCAAAGTATGTAGAGTGGTCTTCAAATGCATCTACTACATGCCAGTAAATACATATCTGTTACATACCTTTCCTTTGTATGCATTCATATTTTTCATTCAGCTGTCTCTTTGGCTGAATGTAATAATTATTTTTTTATGTTTAAATTTTTTTTTTATTAGTATGTTTTTTTTTTTTCCCACTGGTGTGGGTGGGGGTGTGAGTCTCTCTCTCTCTCTCTCTGTCTCTATGTATCTCTCTCTCTCTCTCTCTCTCACTGTCTGCAATGGGATGATTGCATGTGTGGCCAGCAAGTACAGCATGCTTTTATAGGTATCTGCACATGTGCATGTGATGACCTCTGCACCAACTGGTGGCCACCATTTGGTAATTGCATGCAGCCTGCTGTATGGTAATTGCAGTACTCACTGTCATAGCAACCCAATGCTATAAATTGCTATGTCAGGTAGGCGTAGTCCTTTCATATTTCCAGAGTGGGGCCCATGCTTGTTTGCTCTGGAGACCGTTGTGTAAGTCAGAAGGTTGGTATAGTTCTTATATCTGAAGCTAGGGGTGTAGCCAGTGATATAATTGTTGTACTCAGACCTGAATTTTGCCAGTTCCGCTACACAGTTGTCAGTGTAGAATTGTAATCACCCCTACATATGCTAACACAAGATACATGGGAGTATGTTGTTTCTTTTCTACTTATACAATTTACTGCCATACAAAAGTAGTGATTGAGATGTATTCATTTGGCACATGAACTGTTTGTGAACTGCTATATTGTGAATATTTATTCACACACTCAACTGTGTGGTGGTTGTGAAGTGCTGCTGTAACAGTATTTACTGCTAGAATGTCTGGTTCTGTTATCACAGTCATGTAATGCAATTCCACAACAACTGCTAGTATAGTTCCACAGAACAGGTTTTGTGTTATGGCATTCCTACCTTTCCTTTATATTCACACATTCTGATGCATGATATATATATTTTAGCAACATCTTACTGTATATCTACTGTGGCTTAGTGGTACTTCATGCAGTCTAGTGTTTCCAAGGTCTGGGGTTTGAGAGTGGCAGTGGTGTTTTATTTTCCTGCTGAGCAGAGCAAGGCCCCTCATATGCAGGGTGACTAAGGCACTTTTAAGCAGTTGTAAGTGGGTTTGCGCGGCGCTTAGCAATACTAAGCTAAGCGCACACATGCGCACACTCGCTCAAACCCGCTTAATACTGCTTAAAAATGCTTACTCCCGCTAACTCCTGTGCTCATTTCTTTGAAAGAAAAGAAAATGGGAAGATAGGAAAGTGGTGAAAAAGGGGCACAAAGATGGAAAGACAGTAGGGAAAACAGCTCGGGATGTGCAGGACAGGTGTAGGTATGGTCCATAGCTGCCCATTTCTTTAACAGCAACAGCTGGGCATATACTTGTAATTTAGAGGGAATTTTGAAACCTTACACCCCTGAGAGAGGGGTGAGGACAACGAAGTATGTTGTACTGCCAATTGAATTTCAGTGTCTGTGTCCGGCGGACATTTGTGTAAAATGGGCAGCTATGTATGGGGCGTAATTTTTTTTGCGGGAGCAGATTGCTCTTTTTTTTTTTTTCAGGTGAGAGTGGAACGTGAGGTAGGGGAAGTAGGTATGTTGTGGGAGGTAGGTTGGGGAGGTAAACAGACAAGACAAACAAGACGCATACAGGGGTGGAATATGACACATGGGGTGGGTGAACACAATTGACGGGAAAGGATATATGGAAATCACAAGCCCATGAGCCCACAGATGGTAACAGTGGAACTGAGATCCCCACCAATGGGCAGTCACCACTGCACCTTCACAGACTGGAGGGTGGCTGTGCTGGGAGCTGCGTAGGAGGGGCAGGCTCACCTGTGAGTCACGCCACTCTTGCCTCGAGCTGGCGTAGAGGATCAACGACTGTACGCTCTATCTCCCTACGCACCACAGCCCGGACCGTTCGGAGGGTGATAGGTGGCCCTCCTCCAGCCACGCGTGCACGGAGGGGACAAGCCCTATCCCCTGCAGTGCTTCCACCTGAAGGTGGCACAGGGCCACCGGAGGAGGAGGAGGTCCCGGGCTGGGCACCGGACATGCTGGTGTCAGGTGCCATCACCAGCTGAGGTGGGAGAGGAGGGTCCACTGGGACCAGCCTTCCCATACGTTCTATGTTTAGCAGGATTTAATGACAATATGGGTTAGTAACAGACAACAGCATTCCAAATTAGTTGTAACAGCATGCAGTAGTATTCCCATTAACCCAACACACAAGAATTCCAACAGTTGAACAGCAAGCATAACACATGCATATTTAGAACAACAGTGGACATTCCAACAGCATGCAGGGTTGATTGGTGGCAACAGGCCACCAAGATTATGGTATGTGAACAGGGCACATGCATCAAAGTACATGCAGATATATATAAACCAATAGGACATATGTCCCAACAAAGTTTTGCAGATTACCCATACCCATTTAGGTGTGGAATGGCATTATTTATGACCATAAAGTAGGGTGTAAAGAGATCACTCCATTAACAACTTATATATACTTTTAACTTTACTCTACATTCCTACTGACTGCAGGTATATATCCCCTACATGTATTATTACACTAGGCAGTGTCTATTAAATTGTGTAATGGGTTTTGATAGTTGTTTATATACCTGACCTGTATCTGACATACTAACTGTTCAAGATGCAGATGTTACTGCTACGTATTTATATGTTTCATTTATAGTCATATATCTACATATCTGTCTGTCTTCAGGTGACATTATCAGCTACATTTAAACAGACCCCTACACTTCTAGCAGCACACTGACATTTGTGGGGAACACATTCACAAGCTACTCATGTGCCAGATTAACCTGTACATGCTAGCCATGAAACAACAGTTGAGGACTGTATATATTATTAGGAGCTACTGGCATTCCCTTCATCCACTTTATATGGACCTACACAAGTGTGGATTGACAGCACTTAATACAACTGCACTATTTCCATAATGCAAGGGTACAACAACATATCAAAGAAAGTGACACGGACACAGTCCAGGAATTATACCTTTATTAATTACATTACACACTTTTGTAGTGTCTCTCTCATTCATTTCATATTTTGGTGCATGCAGAATACTTTTATTACAGAATTATTATACCTTTATTAATGGGTTATAACACTTTTTCACACTCTCTCACTTATTTTATATTACAATACATGCAGAGACTTTATTCAAGACTTATTATACCTTTATTAATGGGTTACAACACTCTTTTTCAGGCTCTGTCACTTATTTTATATGATAATACATGCAGAATAATTACTAACCTGCCTGGTGCCGTAGCCTTAGCAGCCTAGCTGCATAGGCTTGCCGATTCGCAGCACGGACACCTGCAGCTGTGAAGTAAATGAAGGGATATTGAGACATGCCTATCCATTATATTGACTACAATAGCATTTCCTACATACTTCATTCCATGGCTACCTACTCAGTAGTGGGGCATCTTGCATGTCATGGCCCTCCTGTATCCATCGGTTCAGTTGGTCCTGCTTCCATCTCTTCAGGTCTGCATGGTGGTGATGGACCTGCTCACCAGTCATAGGGACGCCTGTGGCACTGGTGAGATCATGAGCTAACCGGTTCCAAGCCTCCGCTTTGTACTCCGTCCCTTGGAACTGGCCCTGCAGGAGTCTTGACTCATGATGGTGGACAAGGAGCCAAACCATGTATTTTGACTCCTCGATGCCCCACCGTTGCGCTCAAAAGCGAGTACCCTCTCCAGCACCGGCCATTCTGACTGCAGATGGGAGCTACAACCAGTTATGGAGAGTATTCCCACCTATCGAGCTTAAATATGCCTCATTTCCCACACTTCTTTGTGATTGGCCGTTTTTGAAAATTCTCAGCTAACAGCAAACCTACTTTGCAATGGTTAAACTTCCATTTATAAGTATATGTATGTTGACTGTGCATATTTATGCTATGCTGTCATGCCTTAGTGGTTCAGTACTTTGATTATGGTGCACAGTGTCCCGGGTTCGAGACTTGTCATTGCTTTTTATTTTACTACTGTCCAGACAGGTTAGGGGTGTGGCTGTGTTTAGGCGACTTTGCTCAACTTTGCTCTACATTGCTCTATGTTGCTCCACGTTGCCCGACGTTGCCCAATGGTGCGCTGGTTAGTGCGGTGCGCAGCTCCATGCAAACCTATTGTGCTAGGTAAAGCGCTGTTTAGCTATGGGCAACTATATTGCGCTGGGTACAATGCTGCTTAGCTATGGGAAATTATATGTCAATATCCTTAATGCTGCTCACCTTCTTATATATATATATATATATATATATATATATATATATATATATATACATTTTGTTCACTAATACACAGGCCATTTCAATGCTTTTTACCAAAGTTTCATTCATATATGTCAGGAATTGTTTTATATACTAATTTAAGACATAAAATAGAAAGGGGAGTGGTGGGACTAGAACCAGGAATGCCTCCTCTTTGTGCGAAGGCTCTACCACTACGCTATTGCTATTTGGCATAATTTGCATATACATTTCTTATTATGCTCTTTGATGTCGAAATTGCTACCTGTAGCTTAGCAATGGGCACACCCGTGCAAACACGCGCAAATACGGGCAGCTATATCTGGAATTAGAAAAAAAATTAAAGGTTTACATTTTACAATTACAAAGGGGTTTGGTATGTGGGGATGTGTAGTGTTTGCTATGTGTACATTTCAGCAGACTTGCGCATTGCACTTGTCATTTTCACATTTATATTGTTGCAGGGGCATGGATATTTGGACTGCTTGGCAGTCTGACAGGCCCCCTGCAGTCTTACATGCTCCCTGTTAGCCTTCCAGTTGAGTCAGCGCACCCTCATGAATATGCATGGCGTGCTGACGTCTTCCTGTTACACTGCCATTTCTGTGTAAGACTTATTTAGTCTTACACGGAGGATTACTGAATCCCCCCCCAAAGTCTTTGTCACTTTTTTCTCCATGTCAAGTAGAGCAGAAAGCTGTTAATGAACTTCTTCCTATAGTCAGGTTTTGATTTCCTTGGTTTTAGTATGTATACTGTGTAACTCTGACCAAGTCACCTCATCAGACAGAGCTTCTGGGTTGCCCCTAACTATGGAAAATAATGATCAGTAGGCTGTCCCAAATTGTTTACAAACACATTAAACATTTCACTTTTGAATTCCTGTACCAACCACATAGTCACTGTCTGACTGACAATCCACATTGCCTCTTGTAGTTTAATGATGTGCGAGATAGATTTTCAATAAATATGAGTTTCAAGGGAAGAGAAGTTTATTGTTGCTCATGCTAGGTCTGTTTTCAATGTGAGAGTATTTACTTTTACTTAGCAGATAAATCTCAGATTTTGCTGAAAAACTTAACTTTTAAATTAAATCCAAATATCTCTCTCTCTCTGCTCTTTGTAAAAGTAAAGAACAATATAACATTTGTGATAATAGAAGATACTGTAGTAAAACAACCAAGGTAATAGGAATGAAGCTTATTTCATAAAACCAAAACCAATTCCAAAAATATTAAACCAGCAATGCAAAGTATAACAAAAAATCTGTTTAATAAGACAATGCTTTCAGGTAAAAACCCTTCATCAGTGTATAAAATACAGAATCTACCACTCCTCTTTTATATAACACACAGCCATTAATTAACAATCAATTAACAGATAAAATGTATAAAAACATACAAAGAAAAAGCCTATTTACATATAAAGACGTTCATATCTGTGATAACTCATATCATAATAAAAATGTGAAATACATCATAAAAAGCATAATAGAAAAGTGCAAGATACATCATTTAATGGAAATACATCTGCTTAAATTTTAATGCAGGCTTTATTGACACCAACTGATTCAAACCAGGAAAGAAGTCAGCATTTATTCTTAATACCAATTACATTTCCTTGATTTCCAGTTTATTGTTTAAATTCCTACTTCTAATATTAACAAAGACCTGTTCTATCACCCTAAATTTAAAGCTATGTTGAACCCCATTTTCAGTGATATGTTTAGCTAGAGAATTAGTACTTATATTTCTTTTGATGACAGACCTATGATCAATGATCCTGTCTTTCAATTTCCTTATTGACTTACCTATATAAAATGATGGACATACAGTACACATAGCAAGATGTGCATATAATTACAGGTAGCTGAACAATAGAATTTAAACTCCTTTCCAGTTGAGGGATGGATAAATACATGATTTCTGTTTATAACATCACAACATGAACAGTTGTAGCATGGAATAGTGCCAGAAAAGTTGTATCTATGTTCATGTGCACTATTGTAAAGATCTTTTTAACATAACTTTTGCTTAAGATTAGGACAATTCCGAAAAGAAAAACTTCGATAATCACTAATTAGCCTACCCAACTTAGGCATAGATTTCAAAATATTACAATTTTTTCTGATAAATCCTTTTATTACTGTCAAAGCTCTACTATAGGTTGTAACATATCGAGTCTTATCTGACCTCACTTGTCCATCCTGATTGTTAGTAGGCTCCATAGTACCAAAACTAGGTCTGGCAAAAGATGTCCTTAAAGAAAGTATTTGGTCAAACTCCTGATTAAGTATATGTTCATCATAACCTCCATCAATAAACTCCTGTTTAAGTTCATTCATCTGATAATGATATTTATCGATAGTGGAATTTAATCTACTTATGCGGATAAATTGACCCTTACTAATCCTCCTAAATACATGGGGTGCATGCATAGTAGAGCGATGCAGGAATTTATTCTTATATACAGGCTTTTTATATACTGTAGTACTTAGGTCTATACCATCATATTCCATGATAATATCAAGAAAATTAATGTTCTTTATAAAACTGGACATTGTGAACTTCAAAAATTGTGTACTAGCATTCAAATATATTATGAACTTATCCAGTTCGGCAATAGTTCCATACCAAATGAAAACAAGATCATCCACAAAATGTTTAAAGCACTTGACCTTAGAACAAAAAATTCCTCAGGACCATTGTATACAACCTCATTCTCCCATTTATCAAGTACAATATTTGCACACCTGTTGGCAATGGGAGCACCCATTGCCACACCTGTGATCTGATGATAGAGCTTGTTATCAAACACAAAAAAATATTGTTCAGAACAATCTCCAGTAGTTCACAGATAGTTTCCACATATCTGCCACTCTAACATCCATTTTTACACATACATTTCCTAATGGCATCTATTCATTATGCATTTGGTATCATGGTAAAGAGAGACTGAATATCAAGGGTAAACAATAGAAAATGTTGTTGTTTTGTACAGCACCAATCATACAGATAACCCAAAAAATTGTTAGTATCCTTAATGTAGCTCTTAAGACTTAGTAAGAAACATGACAAAACATTTTGCAAATACATAGAAATCGGTTCAGTTATCCATCCCCTCCCCGATACAATCATTCTCATGGGGGGATTTTCTAAGTATTTATGAACCTTAGGTAAACCATATAATATTGGGGTTCTAGGGAACAGAACATTAAAATAACTAAACATTTCAGTTGTAATGTCATTCATAGCCTGTAAATCAAAAATAGCAGCATTAATAATACAAATATTTTGATTAACCTCATTTCCAACAATTCTAAATGTATATCAGACAAAAACAAATGCGTTGCATCAATATATTGCGCAATACCCATCACCACAATTGCACCCCCTTTGTCAGCCTCTTTGATAATGATATTCTTATTAGCAATGAATTCCTTCAGGGCATTACGCTCATAAACTGTTAAATTAAAATGCTCACAAAACACGATTCTTATCGTAAGCCTCCCTTATTTGCAATTCACACATATCATAAAAGGCATGAACAACTGGATGACTTTTTATATTTTTTATGCATTTTATATGTTAATTGATTGATTGTTAATTAATGGCTGTGTTTTATATAAAAGAGGAGTGGTAGATGCTGTATTGTATACACCGACTAAGGGTTTTTACCTGAAAGCTCTGTCTTATTAAACAGCTTTTTTGTTATACTTTGCATTGCTGGTTTCGTACAATAGAAGATACTCCCAGCCACGCCAGGAGAAATAGGGCAGTGGATTTGTAACATATGCCAGCATAACTAGCTGGAATTGTATAAATAATTATATGTCATTTGTATATCAAACTAATTTGTACAGATGCTTGTGCTGAAAATGTATTTGTGAGGTTTGCTTGTGTTAAAATGTATCAAAAGTGTGCCCTGCTAGAAGGAAAAGAAATGCACATGCATTATTGCAACTGTTTACATTTATACATCGTAACAGCATATTCTGGAAGAGCAGAGGTCAATCTTAATTCACTCGAATTTGAGAAATATATCTGAAATTAAATTACTTTATTGATTAAGCCATAAAGATGTTAACCTACAGTTTTGAATAGAGCCAGAGACACAATATCTGAACTAGAGAATAACTTGTAGCTGCTGCAGGAAGAAGAGAAGTGTTTTATGGTTTTATGAATTCCAGGAAATCAGAGCATAGGTCTATTTTTCGGTATGGTAAAACATAGGTGCTAAACCCTAGCAGATTCTAGTCCTGTTGAGTGTGGGAAACAATGTCAGATGACCAGATGTGATGTCATTGTATAATCAAATCTGAAATAATATTTAGATATTAGTAAGAAATTGCTCTCAGCATTCTGTATTCTGTCTTGGATCTGACAACAAGAACATCTTACCCACACATCAAATTGCCTTGTAGTAGTAAGTAACTTAACTAGGGAAAAGTAATTATTTTAGATTAGTCAGGAAAATATAGTGAGATTAGAAGTACTTTGTTTATATAACTTTATGAAACTTTCAATCGGTGTTATTTTTAAATTCTGTCGGGACTGAAACTCTGGTGTTTACTGTACATAGATATTTAGTATTTTCTTGTTATGTTATTATTTATTAAATATATTAAACTTCTCATTGTTGCTGGTCAGTTTTAGAAAATATTTAAGTTTTGAGAGTATTTGCATGTATTTATTTGTTGATAACTCTGGCCACTCCTGAATGCCCGGCTATTTGATCAGCATTACTATTTGTATTAATATTATTTTTACTCAGTATAATTGGATACCCTTTTAAGTGCCTTATAGTAACTGACTGGTGGCAGTGAATCTACCTTTTAGTCTGGGCAAAGTTGGTAGAGCAGGTAATCTGTTCCAGCCTTTCCCAAGTGTTTGTATGTGAAAATTAAATATTAAATAGTGTGTGTGTCAGCTACTTGGGCAGGGACACGAAGCACTAGTTTCACAAAGATGGTGCTGGAGGACTTGGCTTGAACACTTGGCTGAGGACCTAACCTTACAGCTGTGCCAATGGAGATTCTAACTGGGGACCTGGAGGGAGACAGATATAGAGAAATCCAGATCCCAGGCTGAGGCTGACTGTGTTCCTTGCGTGCTCTTAAGGGAAATTGTGCTTGATGCATAGAGGTCTGCTTCTGGAAATACTGAGTGTATCCATTTGCATTCCAAGCGAACATCCCTCCCCAGTGTCAGTGGTGAGGACTGAGGCTCCTTGATTACTGCACCAGAGTGGGGGGTTGTCACAATCTGCATAAGTTTGAACAGTGTCTTATGGTATCTGGCAAGAGACAGACATTTAATACGAAATTGGTATGGCTGTGGGGGTTGAGTAGACTTGTCCATTACCCTACCTAATGCCTCATTTGACCATGATCTAGCTCTGTTGACAGCACTAACTGGAAGCCACCACAGACTAGTATCTCCTTTGGCCATTTGTTCCATATTATGAAAAGTGGTTTTGCACATTTTTTTTTTTTTGGGGGGGGGTTGAGATCTGGTATTCGAGATCTCTTATATCTACAAATCAAACAGCCCCATTAACACTAGAACCAGGAATCTAAACCTGTTCAAGAAATAAACAAAACATGACAGAGTGACAGATTTGTCACACAATGCTTGCCACTTCTCTGGAACAAAATTTTACTCCAAATTAAGAAATGCAGCATACTATCTTCTTTCAAAAAGGTGACAGACAATTGGATGGGTATCCAGAAATTCACCACTGATGTGACTGGCATGTTGGTCTTTTAAAAAGGAATTAAGGTTTTAGGGGGTACTGGCAGCACATAAATGGTCACAAGGACCAGTTGCTTTATATTTTCGATTATTTTATGATTTCTAGTGTTCAGCTTAACAGCCATCACTTGAATGTGTGTAGCATAATGATGTTATTACAGCCATACCTTGACAGACATGATGGCTTCACATGTGTTTGGTATTCAGCTAGTTAGAAAGTTGTCAACACCACTTCATCTAGTGTAGAAAAGCTACACAGCTGACCAATTCAAGTTATTTCTCATCTGCCAATAAAGGTAATAGGAAAAAAATACATGGAAACGAAGTGCTGTCAGAGTATTTGTCTCTATTCAGAACATATTGTAGCATACCTCTTAGTCTCCTAGAGCAATATTTCTGTACAAATCCAAAAATATTGGGGACACAAATGCTCAAAATCAAGTACAGGTTTTAAGTGTTACTCCTATAATTGGTCTTGCATTGATATGCATTTTCTGGATGATATGAAGTCTGAAGCTCAAGTATATGTTATTATTTATTAACTGCAGACTTGCCAAAAAACCACAAATTGATGAACAGACCAAAATATAAGGTGAAAATTCAGACAGTGTAAAATTCTGGGCAATTTAGAGGTGTGTATGTTTAGTAACAGTATTGCTCAGTTAGTAGCTTGGGTAGTAGCAGAAAAAATACAAATACACTACCTTGCTGACTCTAGTAGACAAAATATAGCCACTTCTTTTCTATTCCATACCCTATTAAATGCCTTTCCTACCACACCCAATCTCACCTCCTCTCTATTAGATAAACTAGAACAATGATAAAATAAAATAGCTAAATTCGCAATCAACAATATCGATCACACCACTGCCTCTCTTAAACAAGTAAACTAGCTTGAACTAAATAATTCTGTATTGTACTCACAATTAAATACAACCTTCAAATTAGTGCACAACCCTGAAAAATTCCCATCTCTTCACTCATATTCAACCATACATGTCTAAGAGACCTCTACATTCCACTGACAAATAATTACTTCTCTGGAGACACATTGCATATCTAATAACTGGAATACCACCCCACTCCACTTAAGAAGAGTCTGCATCCTGAAAGACTTTAAATGCCAACTGAAGTGACATCTAAAAAAGTGTTATGCACCTGCACCACCCCTGAATATGCTGGCACTAATACAGCTATATGAATTCAAGCCATAACTCTCTGCTGCTCAAAACGTAATATACTATTATAATAACTATATCCTCCTCGACCATCAGATCTCCTTTATCTTCCTTGCTCCTTCTTAACTTCTTCCCTTACTTTGGGCTGTTCTAACTCTTCACATTATCATCCTCTGTCCTAGATTTTGAATAAGTCTTTATAACGGGTCTATATTATAGTATCGACGTTTTTAAACTTCCAATGTTATAATATCGACCTGTTTTTTGTCGAAAACTGAAAATAGCGAAGCCACGGAACTTCAAAATCTTACCTAGGGTAAGATTTCGATTGTCCGTTCCATGGCTTCACTATTTACTCTACTGTGGTGGGAAGGTTACGGACCAGGGTAAGGTAAGTATGCAAACGGAGGTTACGGTTAAGGTAAGTGTGGGAACGGATCAGGGTAAGGTGAGTGTACGATAGTTTGGGAAATTAGGGTTAGGGAGCAGGTAAGGTGAGTGTGCAGTAGTTAGGGGCTTTAGGGTTAGGGAGTGGGTAAGGTGAATGCGCGGTAGTTAGGGACTTTAGGGTTAGGGAGCGGTAAGGTGAATGTGTGGTAGTTAGGGACTTTAGGGTTAGGGAGCTGGTAAGGTGAGTGTGCAGTAGTTAAGGGTTTTAGGGTTAGGGAGTGGGTAAGGTGAGTGTGCAGTAGTTAGGGACTTTAGGGTTAGGGAGCGGGTAAGGTGAATGTGCAGTAGTTAGGGACTTTAGGATTAGGGAGCGGGTAAGGTGAGTGTACGGTAGTTAGGGACTTTAGGATTAGGGTTGGGTTAAGGTGAGTGGATAGGTAGCAGTGTAGGGTTATAATTATGGTTTTGTTAAGTGTATGTGTGTGGTTTATTTATTGTGGTGTGCTTGTGTTGTGTGTTTGTGTTTCGGAACAGCAAATTTTTTCCCTGTGAAAAAATTCCCTGTTCTGAATGTTCGATATTTTGTTGTTTAGATATTTTAGGTACAATGAAATAGAATTTGCTATTTAAATCATACGATAGGGTAATATAAACGCTTTATAACAATGTATATTCTTATGTAGGACAAGGGTCCAATTGATTGAAAAAAGCCTGGAGATCAAGTTGTACTTAATTTGCTCCAAGCCTCACTTCAGTAAGATACAGGGGCGGCTCGTGCTATCGGACTGCAGGACTGCAGCCCTCCCACCTAGAAACAAAAGAAATAATAACTGTGAAACATAAAATGAAAAAAAAATTATTTTGTATGAGTACCGGAATTTTCCGCGCATGCGCAGACACACTCAGACTACTCCGCAGATACCCAGGAATCTGTGTGGTAGATGACCACACAGAACAGCTCCGGACTGCTTGATCTGCATGCAGGACCAATCAAGAGTGAGGTGAGGTTAAGCTCTCACAGGACCAATCAGGAGAGAGGTAAGTTAGCTCTTGCAGGGAAGTGTTGAAGTCAAGCACAGGTTTTGAGGTTTGCTGCTTCCAGACAGTGGAGTTGGACCTTGTGTATGGAGGTTTGCTGCTTCAATCAGGAGAGGTACATTTTAAGCTATTGCAGGGAAGGTGTGTGTGTGTGTGTGTGTGTGTGTGTGTGTGTGTGTGTGTGTGTGTGTGTGTGTGTGTGTGTGAGATGCCTCTGTTAACACATAGTGGTGGGTAGAGATACTCAGGCTTGAACCCTGTACCTTGGATGCAGGTAGCAAGGACCTGAATTCCCTACCCACCACTATTTTTTTGCCTCATATTTGTTCTGTTCCTCATAAAATCTGTAGTTTCTGTATCTTCATTTTTCCTTGCAAAGGTTTGTAGTGCAGTGGTGCACTGGTAGCATTGTTGCCTGACAGCTACAGGTTATCTGGTTTGATTCTTGGCTGGGGTGCCTTATGTGTGGAGTCTGCATGTCCTCCCATCCCTTACAAAGATGTGTCTGGAGTGTTTCTCCCTGCCCTGCTGAAAATTGGCTTTGTTTTGTTCCAAGTTAGACTAGTTTCCTGATTAACAAATGTTTAAAAATAACAGGCACTTGAATTTCAGACTTCATATTCTTCAGAAAGTACATGGTAAAACAAAACCTTTTATTCTAGCAATTGTCTAAGTTTATAACATGGATATTTGAAATTTGCCCATATTTTTGGGACTGTATTCCCCCATTATTGGCCTCGTCCAGGTATTTTGTGCTAAGGTTGAGAGCTATGGTGAGAACTGAATTCACTGAATGTTTGGGGGCTATATTCCCCCCATTACTGGCTTTGTCCACATGTTTTTTGCTAAGAGGTTGAGAGCTATGGTGAGAAGTGAATTCACTGAATATGTCTGGCAGCTGCATTCCCACATTACTGGCTTTTTTCAGGTGTTTTTTTGCTAAGAGGTTGACAGCTATGGTGAGAACTGAATTCACTAAATGGTAGCCATTTAAGTTTGTCTTCCTCTGTTTCATCTGATTTGGCATAGTGGTATGTTTCTCTGACTGTTTTGCACAGGGTTCCATGGGTTCAAGATGTGGCAGTGAAATGTATGGTGGTAACACAGCATTTTATTGTAGCAACTTTCCAACATTATACAAGCAATGTTTAAAATGTGTTCCTTGTTTTTGGCCTTTTGTCCCCCCCCCAATTAATTTTGGCTTTTTCTAGATTTCTTGTGATGCAAAGTTCAGAGATACAGCTGAGTGTCGGGTAGATTTTACAAGGAGCTGAGAGCTACAGGGGAACAAAAGTTTAGTGCTGCTTATGGTAAAACTTCTTGCATTGTTAATAGCACAACAGGTAGTATACTTGCTTTTGATGCAGAAGGTTGTGGGTTCTACTCCTACAGTAGGTAGATGCATTGCTGATACTGTACTGTGTTGTAAAGGGGGTGGATGCTGCAGTCCTTTTTGGCAAAGATACCTAGTAACTATGAACCTGTTATCAGTTTGCCATCCATTCCTTATTGCGGTATTACTAGCTTATCATTTTTTTAATGCATGCAACATAGGCAATTTATTCTTCAAGGGCAACAGGTACTTTATTTGTAGATGAAACAATGACATATAAAGTTGTTTGCTAGCAGCAACCTCTTTATTAGTTACAGATTTCTTTAATGTGGATTTTACTACTTCAGAGATTGTGCATATTTACTGATACTGGTGGACTATAGAAGGTTGAGTAGACTTTTCATGATGGAAATGTTCTGAATTGGGCAGTTTTGTCACTGGTGCATGCATTGTGTTTCATTGTTTACTGGAAAAATGTTCAAAACAATAAATTTAGAATGCCCTCTAACAACTGTACTGTATTGTACAAGGAATATAATGTAATACAGTCAGGAAGGTGTATCAAAGAGCATGTGTATGTTTCATGTTCAAGGGGCCTATGATTTTGAAAACAGCCCAAAGTTACTCTTTATCTGCCACTGGCAAAATGTATTTTCTTTGAATGTGGGTTTCAGTGCTGTTCCAATGCATGTGAGTTTCAAGGGCAGAGAAGTTTTAAAGCCAAGTCTATTTTCATTGTGAGACTGCATTGCTTTGTTTAACAGATATCCATTAGGGTTTGTACTGTAAAATGCAAAATAAAACTTTCAAATGAAATCTAAATCATTGCAGAAGTAAAGCAGTATGCACATTACAGTGTTTATGGTAAATGGGGCGAAATAACCAAGGAATGGGACATTGGAATGGCTGCAGGGGTGAGGCTCCATTCGACCATGATTTTGTGAGGGGGGGGTAGCAAACTCAGACAGCCCCGGTTGAACTATACCTCTCAGTTGTCCATATTTTTGCAGAATGAATAGATATTTGCTTCTTATTTTTGGTTTGTTCCTCATAAAATTTGTGGTTTTCTAGCAAATCATTTAGGAATGAAGTCATTAAATGACAAACATTGAGTTTCAGACGTCATAACCTTCAGAAAAATGCATGCTAATGCAAGACCTGTTATTCTATTAACTGTCTTAAGTTTATACAAGAGCAATTTTGAGTAGTGTTTGTATGTTCCTCCAATATATTTGGCCTTGTCCAGATTTCCTGCATTAAGAGGTTGAGAGGTACATGCAAATCGGTTTGCAGAATTAGGAATATCCAAACCTCTCAATTGTCCCCAATTTTGGCTCAAAATGTTGCTCTCCCCTAATAATCCCTCCTCAAAATGGCAATTTTGGAAGAAAACGTGGAGGGTTTACAATTATATATAACTGTAATGTTATAGAGTTATAGATTACTTTTATTTCAGAATTGCATGTAGATGCTCTTATTTTGTTAGCTGCTCAAGTTGACAGTGTTAATATTAAAAAGGTGTCCCTTTTTTGACAGGTTCCCAGCTGTATTGTGTGGCAACTTTATATTTTTGCATCACATTTTTGGTCTGTTTTTCATAGTGGCAAGTCATTAAAGATTGAAGTTAGAAAATAATGGCAGACATTTGAGTTTCAGATTTCTTACCCTTCAGAAAATTCGTACTAATGCAAGACCTACAATTGTTCTATTATCTAAGTTAATACCTGTGTCCCATTTCTAGTTCTATGTATGGCTTTGTCCAGATTTCTTGCTCTGAAGTTGAGAGGTATGAGTGTCAAAGCCATCACCGTCAGCCAGACATTTCAAATTGTGACATACTTGTTGCACCCCACTCCCCATTGTAGTGGCTCTGGATGTGTCCAAGGAAGGCAAGGAGCAGTTATGCAGTGTAAGTGTGCAGAGTATTCCCCCATCCAAGGTAGACCACAAGTACGACCGTGGCTTTTCATCTGTCCTTGATTTTGCAGAATGTTCTGGTTTTCTGTCATATTTTTATACTGTTGATTTTTGCTTCTTATTATTCAGGAAATGCATGCTGCCACAGTGCCCTGTTGCTCTGTTTAAGTAGCAATGATTTAATGACCATCAGGTAAGCTTATTGTAAGATGCAAGTAAGCTTTAATAAGCATACTGTTAAAGAATTACCAGCATTGAAAGCCTTTTTGTTGTTGCCATGCAGAGAATATTTACATAACTAGATAATGTATAAGCATTGGGTATTGAAATGCATATGACAGTATTTGTAATAAAAGGACAGGTTTACAGTATTTTCAGAAGTTCATTACATTTGTTGGAGACTTGC